>NW_009727556.1:8522-24195 GCF_000703405.1 Apaloderma vittatum | reverse complement strand
ATTCCTGCTTGCTACAGTTAAAGGAGCAATTGTGTCTCTTGCTGTCCGCTTCAGCAGCACCCCAGGAAAGGGGAAAGACCAGATTAAATTATTAGGATGGCATTTTGTGTGCTGAACTCTCAGAAGCATTAGAACAAGTGTCCTAACCTTTTGATATAAATTGTCATTGAATATTACATTAAACTTCCCTGTCTCTGTGTGGCTGGTGCCTGGTGTCCCACACTCCTCGGGGAGCTGCTGTGAGGAAGATGTCAAACCTCACCAGACTGGCCCAAACCCAAACCTGGACCTGGACCTAGACCTTGGCCCAGACCCATCAATCTCTGCCAACCCCCACCATCATATTCAGCAACCTTGAGCCTGGCCAGTGTCCTGGGACAGGTGGCACCACAAATGCAGTACATCATGTTGTTGTGGTTGGCAAATTTCTTGATGATTTTCAGAAAGAAGATTTTATGTCTGAAGTTTGACTTCCATATGAAATCTGAACATAGGACTTAGGGTGGGAGTCATTTCAGCCACTTTTAGGGAGACTAGGCACTTACTTCTTTAAAGTCACCATCCTTAAGACAGCAGTAGCAAGGAGAGACTAATGCTGCATGAAGAGATGTCCATGCTGAGCAATAGAATCACGTTCCTGGCCATTTTGATTTATTCCATAGAGATCTTTAATTTCAGATCTCTGGATTATGTCATATATAAATGTTGAGGAAAGCATATAAGTGCCCAAAGAAGCCTGTGAAAGAGAATAGTAATGGGGGTAGTGCAAATAGAAAATCTGTAAGTATTTTAGTCTGGTTTTGCTTGTTGCAGACACTAACAAAGAACTGTATGTTGCTTTGATATATCACAAAAACCCCACAATTAAAACTCTACTGTGCTGCTGTACAACAGATTACCCAAAGGAAAGCTGGAAGGAAATTTTATCCTGTCTAAGGTTTACTTAGGTAAACCTAAGTGAAACAGCCAAGAGCCAAGGTATTTCTGTTTGTCCCGTTTCAGACTGGGAAAAGTGAGTGGGCTGAGATTCTGGAAAGCAAAGAGGGTTTGTGAGGGAGGAGTGAGCAGGAAGGAGTCTTGCTCGGTGCCCGAAGCTGGCACGGTCAAGTGTTGCACAATGGGTGAGTGGAGAGATTTGTGTCCTGCAGATATTCTTCAGCTTGGTCAGGAATGCGTCTGGAAAATCCACCCAGGCAGAGAGAGAGATCGATGGCTTAAGTAAATAGAGTGCAAATATGTTTTTTCGGGGTTCAGCTCATGACTCTTAATGGAGACAGCTGGAGGATTTGTAGGAAATGGAGTGCAAGACACAGGGATCCACTTCTTTTCAACCCAGATAAGTCTCATAAGGACATTCTCTGTTAAAAGTCATCTGCAGACGTTCAGGCCTAACATAACAAGACTTCGCAACATCTTTTCTGACAGCCATTCTGCACTGCCTGAAAGATGCAGGGTGGATCAGTTTTCTTTTAATGATGTCTGGGCACTAGGGTCTGCTTAAGAGGATTTTGCTGCATATCTTTAAAAACCTGAAATTTTAAAAGTTTGGAAAATATTTATTGATTTGCTATATGTCATATATATCTATGTGCTCGTTACCAAGGTATTGGCCAGGAACGTGTAAAATTCTTCTGGGTTTTATATTTTGAATTATTCCAGGAATTGGCATGGATGTTTTTACCTGCCAGACTTGTTAAGGTCAATACACCCTACATTCAGTGGTGCTCAATGACAGAGAAAATACTTGCCTTTTATATTTTGCTGTGAGGTTAAGGTATGATTTCAGGCCATCTGTGTATGTAGTGACAACTGGTAGGAGAAAGATTCCTTACATACATTTCTACTTTACCATATAATGGAGGACAATCTGGTTAAAAAAATAATAATAATAGAGCCAAGGGGTATTTTTCTTCCTTCCTGTCTTCTCCCTAGAAGTTAATTGCTTCAGGTGGAAATATGGCATATAATACTCCATGTAACTGATGATTTAATTATAAACCTAACGTGTAAAACTCAAGTTTGGAGTGCGAGAGCTCTTGTCCTTAATTAATGTCCTGAACAGCCTGAAGCCATAATAATCCAAACACCCACTGTCAAGGTTTTAAGACAGCATCTGTACGCAGATAAATTCACTTGTTCCCAGAAGTTATTGCATGTCACTGCTTGTGTGTGCAGATGGTTATATTTAAACCTCTGTGCTCTGTTTCATATGAATATATCCAAACTGGACTTAGGTCGATGTGTTGGACTATGTAACAGCATGACTTCAAATATACAAAAAACAGACCCATGGACTAGATTGCATGTAGGTTCCATCTGGAAATTTGTGCTACAAATGTGTTCCTAGGCATGTCGTTCCCCAGGTCTGGAAAGCCAAAAATCTGAGAGGTGGTTCTTGTCCTCACTCTGTTCCAAGTCCGCAGTCACAAGTCCTCTTGCTACCTGAAACAGGCCAGCTAATCATTGCTCCATAATGTACTTGTCTTCTAAAGAAAACAAGTTTCTGCTTGATTAATGATACTATGTGTTCAACGTCTTTTACCAATTTATGAAAATGACATGATGCGTATTTCAGTGTTATGCAAAATTTCTTTACAAAGTGTCTTGCAAAAAGCAGCAGAGGCAAGGACTGGAAAATACGCAGCATGGCTCACTTTTAAGGGGAAGCAAACAAACCAACATCTGGTCCTTGTGCTCATTGCAAAGGAGCTGAAAAAAGCTTTCCAACATATTGAAAATTTTAAAATTGGTGCATTTTAAAATAGTTGGTCAATATTAGATAAAATTAGGAGAAAACTGACATGTCCAAGTAATAAGTTGTGTCTGAGTATCTGAATCAGCTGAAATACTGCAGAAGGAGAAGGAGTAGAGATACCTTTGTTGTCTCTCTCTTGGGTCATCAGACAGAGCTGAGGTAAAGATCAGTTTTCAGAGACCCGTAATTCAACCCCTCCTTATTCCATCCCTGCTGATCCTGTATCAGACACATCCTTTCTGCATGGTCCAAAACAGCATGTGGAGAGACATCCATGGAAGATCCCTCTGCTTTGTGTGGTGTTCACGGTTCAAATTTTAGTTCATTGAGGTGCACATAGTGACATGCTTTGTGGAGATGCTGGTCTGTGGTGTGTAAGAGAACCCCATTTTCTGCTTTTTCTTTTCAAGAAGTAGCAGGAGCAAAGCAGAGGTGGTTTCTTTCCTTTTTCTCTTTAGCTGGGCATCTGTCCCTTATTCTCCCCATTCTTTCTGCCCATATGGATTAGGTTTAGAGTAGACCAGAAGAAAGTAGAAAACAAGTTTCACCTTCAGACTCGGTGCTGAGCCCACCAAGAGGACGCAGCAGGGAAATTTGGTAGCTGCAGGAAATGCCTGCCAATGTTAGAGGGTGATTGGCACCCCATAAACCCTGTAAACTTCACAGCTCATCTCTTGCTTTACCATACCTTGACTCTGGGCCAGGAACAGATGAAAGGAGTTTTAACCCTTTTGCCCAGTGTGTTACCACTGTGCGTGCTGGCATGCGGGCTGGGAGGGTGTTAGCTGGGGCCTACCTTTGCAGCAATAGCCACATCTGCTCCTCTGACGCAGCACTGTGTCCCAGCTCCTGAGCAACTCGTACTCTTGGCAAGCTGCTTTGTGAAATATAGCATAGTGGAGCTGCTTTTATTCTCAGTCGTCTATGCAGGAGGTTACTGTGAGTAGTTCTGTGCTTTAATAAAGAGAAATGGAGCTATGTTCTCCACAACAAGCCCTTTTTATTGCACTTGGTTTGAATAGCAATTGAACCTCTAATCATGTCTCCAATGGAAAGAAGATCCCCTGTGAAAGCCTTTCATTTACTGCAGAGAATGAATTTTCAAATGCATGAAACCAAATTACCAAAAAATGCCTGCAAAATAACCAGAAGAGCTACAGAGAATATGTATGTCCAGCGGGTGTTCAAGGTGGCCTAGAAGAGATTAAGTGTAAGTGTCTTGTAAAAGGAACCAGAAGAGCTGACTGTGAAATTAAAAGGCATCTTACGTCAAAGGAATACTTAAGTCATTGTAGTCTGCTTCATTTTGAGCGTGCTGATTGCGCTGATGCAGCACTATAATAATTTTATTTTGTTTTTCTCCCTTCTGGGAGGTTTCTAAAACAGTATTTTGGAAAGAAAAATAAATAACATCTCACGACTTTTCAGTTGTTCTTCTGGGAAGACTTGTGGTGAGTCAAAAGAAAATACTCAGTGAAGCTGTGAATGGGAGACAATTCAAGGGTGGGTGTGTTTTGAGGTTTGTTTGGGTTTTTTAATACTCTATTTCTATGTCTTATTTGGTTTTAAATAGTTTTCATATGTGTTTAATACAGTTGAAACTGAATCAAGAAACTTTTCCTTATTCCACCAGTTCTGGGGGCTTTTCAGGGTGATGTGTTATAGGACTGTCACCACTTTTGCAAATGTACCCTTCAGACAGTTCTGCTGGAAGGAAGCTGTGATCCTACTCTAGTCCTGCAGCCTCTACTCAGGCAAATTCCCAGCAAGGATTTTTCTGGCAGACACTTGTCTCTCCTTTTGCTATCAGATTTGTATATGGAACAGATTTGCAACCTCTAAGTGACCGCGTTTCACTTTTTGAGTTTGCTCTTTCCAGAACGTCAGAGTTCCCAGGTGGGACCAAGGGTAGCACTGTGCTCATCATGGTCTGGTGAGGAATGGCCTCTTTTCCCCAAACATCTTCAGCTTGGAGATCACATGACTTGCTCCCCTTCTCCTCCACCATGAGCAGCACTTCACATCGCAGGTAGCACTTGTTCCTAAAGCATTCTTCCACAAAGTGAAAAACCAACACCTAGAAGCAAATCAGTACTTGGCAGAATCAGTGATGCCTCAGAATCTTGCAGAGTTGATCTGTTTCATGAAAGGCACTCGCTCTCTGATGGATACATAGCATTAATTCAGCCACCAAAACTAAGAAATTGAGGGCCCAACTGGGTTTGTGGCACTGGAATTAATGAGGCTGCATGAAGTCAAGCTGGAGTTTTCCTTCTGCTTGGTGCTGGAAGCACGATGCTGAGAGCAGAAGACAGAGAGCCAGGCTGCAAGGTGATGGAGCTGCTCTGCGGCTGTGGAGGGGGGTTTTGTGGCCAAACCTCGAAGAGCTGGCAGGGAACAGCAGGGAGGGGAGAGGAGCGTCCCAAAACTCAGCTGAGAGACTCCGTTGTGACAGTTTAGTTATTATTATTTGGATGTCGTTCAGCATATTTCTGAGCCCGTTCACAGAAAGTGATATAAAACTCTTTGGACCGCTCCACTCGGTGCCTGTTGAGGCCATCCCTGCACTGCCTTGAATTGCTTTTATTTTATGTACTGGGCTTGGTTTGATCAGAGAAGAGCTTGCCACACAGGCATATTTCAGGACAGGGTTAAAACCATCCTGTGGTCCAGTAAATGGGCAAGGTCCCCAGAGAGGGTGTTAAAGCCAGGGAGTGCTGATCTGTTTCCTGCCTTTGTTATGATTTCTGCCCTGTAACCCAACCTCACTCAGAACCAGCCTGAGCCCAGCCCAGCTGTGTCAGCAGGGCGCGTACCTCCACTGCTGCCACAGTTCATGTTGGCACGGCCAACCTCTGAAATCCCAGTGGTAATTTGCAGGTTAAGCCATACCGGGTCCGCTCTGAAATCTATGGGTGCTCACTGCCTTTGCCCACATGCTCAGGAAGGCAGAGCAGAGAGGAAGAGAGCGGGTAGTGAGGCGGCTGCTTATCAGTCAGCTGCAGGTGTGTGTCTGTCTAGAAGGGATATTCAGGGCTATGAACTCATTGATTTTTATGTGGGTTTCAATATGGCTCTTTAAGAAAATCCCATAGAAAATGAGTATGGCACCTAAAACTCTAGATGGGATTCTTTTTCCACGTTCACCTACAAGGCTTTTAGAAAGCTTCATGTTCTGAAAGGAAAAAGAGCATTATCTGCATGCTTTTGCAGATCTGTTTAATATCTTTGATAAAGATCTGGATAAGGGGATCAAGTGCACCCTCATTAAGTTTGCAGATGACACCAAGCTGGGTGGGAGTGTTGATCTGCTTGAGGGCATGAAGTGTCTACAGAGGGATCTGGACAGGCTGGATTCATGGGCCCAGGCCAGTTGTATGAGGTTCAACAAGGCCAAGTGCTAGGTCCTGCACTTGGGTCACAGCAAACCCAGGCAGCGCTACAGGCTTGGGGAAGAGTGGCTGGAAAACTGCCCAGTGAAAAAGAACCTGGGTGTGTTGGTTGACAGCCGGCTGAACATGAGCCAGCAGTTTGCCCACGTGGCCAAGGTCAATGGCATCCTGGCCTGGATCAGGAATAGTGTGGCCAGCAGGACAAGCGAAGTGATTGTCCCCCCGTACTCGGCATTGGTGAGGCTGCACCTTGAATCCTGTGTTCAGTTTTGGGCCCCTCACTACCTGAAGATATTTAAAAGACATGTGGATGTGGTGCTTAGGGACATGGTTTAGCGGTGGGCTTGACATTGCTAGGTTATCACTTGGACTCAGTGATCTTAAAGGTCTTTTCCAACCCAAATGATTTATGATGTTTAGCACAACACATAGTCTCACAGACACGAATGAATAAAATGGCATGTGGTGCAGCAAAAGCAGGAAGGGAAAAGCTGTGCCATGACCAGCCAGCACTCATACTCAGTGCAGCCCCACCGTGTTTCACCTCCCATCCTCAGAGACAGACAGGCCCTACAAGTACATCAGTTACCTGCCTTCAAGAGCCTTGAAGGCAGGTTTGATAGTTGCAGTAAACCAGTGCCCAGGCTTGCTTGCCTTCTCCAGGAGTGGCAGCCCAGCAAGGAGGAGCACTGTGAGGAAAAACCTGGCTGCTGCC
Organism: Apaloderma vittatum; assembly: GCF_000703405.1. NCBI lineage: Eukaryota > Metazoa > Chordata > Aves > Trogoniformes > Trogonidae > Apaloderma > Apaloderma vittatum. Next base: position 17,333 of record NW_009727556.1, on the reverse strand, counting down.
AGAATAAAGTCTGATGAATCCATCTGGGAGAGAAATGGGGCAGAGGTGGGAGTTGTGATCCCCCTTGCTCTGCGGGTCTGGGCCCTGTAGCAGAGATGCTGCGTTGCGCCTGGGAGCCCTCACGTCCAGGTGGGTAGCACAAGGTGATGCACAGCAAGAAAAACTCATCTTCTCAGTTTTCTTGTTTTCTCTTCCCTCCTGCGAGACTGATGTGAGCTGGCCCTGCCATCTGATCTGCTTTTGATCTTTTTCTAGCACGGCCTGTGTATTTTTTAAAGCATTTCTCTGCCAGAGCTGACCACTACTAAGAGAGAGAAAAAGTAGTCAGTGAACTTCCCTGTTTAAAAATGCGCTGTTTAAAAGCTTTGCAGATTACATTGCTTGTTTTTCAACCAACTCATGTGGACATTGCCAGCAGATTTCCAGTAAAATAGACATTTAAGTCAATGTGGCTTCTTTGAAATATCTGAACAGTGGCATGGGGAAGGTTTCGGTGAACAATGAGGCAGAGAGGAGGACAATCTGTAATTTATCTGCAGCTCTGCCCGATGCAGAGGAAATACCCAGAGCAGACCATCGTTCTCCTCAGGTTACAGTTTGTTATGAGAATTTGGGATTTTCCATGCTGATTTCCTGGGCCTTAAAATGCAGATTACTTGTTTCAACTGTAGTACAGTAGTCAAAGAAATGTGGGGGGGTTTCTGTGATTTCTTGCTTCGGGCTCATTTTGAAATTCAAGGGAGCCGTCAGTAACATCATTTTCTCATAATAATAATTTTAAATGGCTTTTAGAAATCTGAGGAGAGCTGAGAATTTTCTGACTATTTTTCATAAATTACATTGCTCGTGGACAAATCTGCTGTAAATAGGTACAACTCCACTGATTAAAGCAGCGTTGTCCCTGCCTGGGTTGACGTGTGAAACAACTAGATTTGTGTCATCTCGGTGTTGGAAGGCAGGGAGTTAAACAGTACTGGTGCAGCCAATTGAAAGGACTCAGTAAGTACGTTGCTTTAAATCACAGTAAGATTCATAATTTATTTTCATTGTATTCAGTGAATTAAAGCCTGGCTCTTGGTGAATAGGACTAGTTTCCTGTGTAACTGTGATTCTTCCACCTTTACTCTGCTCTCTTGTGAGACCCCACCTTGCGTACTGCATCCAATTCTGGTGTCACCACCATGAGAGGGACATGGATCTGTTGGAACGAGTCCAGAGTAGGGCCACAAAGATGATGCAGGGGCTGGAGCACCTCTGCTACGAGGGCAGGCTGAGGGAGCTGGGATTGTTCAGCCTGGAGAAGACTCCGGGAGGACCTAATAGCTGCCTTCCAATACCTGAAGGGAACCAACGGAAAGGCTGGGGAGGGACTTTTTACAAGAGTGTCCAGCGATAGGACAAGGGGAAATGGGTTTAAGTTGAAGGAAAATGGATTTAGATTGGATCTTAGGAAGAAATTCTTCAGTACGAGGTGGCAAGACTCTGGAATAGATTGCCCAGAGAGGTTGTAGATGCCCCCTCCCTGGAGATGTTCAAGGCCGGGTTGGATGAGGCCTTGAGCAACCTGATCTAGTTAAGAGTATCCCAGCCCATGGCAGGGAGGTTGGACTGGATGATCTCTAAGGTCCTTTTCAGCCTAAGCCATTCTGTAGTTCTATGATTCTATGATTCTAACTGCACATGCCGTGCTGTCCATTAACACTTATTAGAGCAACTTGGGGTGCCTCCTGCACAAACTAAGGCATCAAAGTGTATTCTATGATTTTACGTACCTTTTTGGGTATATTTCTTGCTGCTTAATGAGGAATCACATTAGTTGCTTCTTCTTATGCCCCAACTGACTTGCAAATATATAACAAAGAAGAAATAACAAGGACCAGGTTTATCTGACTTCCTATATTTTGCTCAAAAAAGCATCAATATTTGCTCAGCTCCCCTAAGGCAGTCCTCTGTCCTCTTCTTGATTTTAGAAAAATGTGCGTTGCTGCATTTATGTGCCCAGCTGCCAGGCCATGTGCACATCCCTGCTCAGTAGATGAGCTGCTGCAGCCACGTTTTGTCTCCCATCTGAGCGGTAGCATCCCTCTCACTCTGCAAGAGCGGGATGTGAGCAGCGCATGTCGGACCTGGGGTTTCATTCCTCAGATTACCTGGAGCACTACCCAAAATACATAGGCAGAAAACGGGGAGTTGAGCAAAACAGGAAGGCTAAGCCTTGCTTTTAACATGGAATGTGGTCATGAGTATCACCCGCCTCTGGGAATCATGAGCTCATGCCCATTCCCTCAATGGCATTTTCATTCCAATCTAAGGGAGTGCGCTGCGAAGACACAAAGCACCTGCTTTGTCCCCTGTGCTGCTCGTTTCAGGATCACTATGGTCTGGGCTAATCAGAACCGACAGCAATTAAGAGTAATTGAGGTAGTCTTTCTAGCTCAGTGATTTCCCTGTAGCTTTTAATAAGGAGAAATCAGAAGGAAAAACAAATGCTGTTGTTCAGTAAGCTCTCACAAGCCGTTTCTGATTGTCTCGGGATTCAACAACTCATTAGATGGAGAATTGGCAGCTCTCTGTTTGAGTAACACCAGCTTTCTGCATGTCTTTGTGATGACATTTTTGTTTACATTCTTTAAACATGTGGAATGTTAATTTTTCTGTAACTTTTTTTGGTCTTGGGATGGGTTTCTTGGGTTATTTTGAGCCCGAGCTTGTTTTCCTCTATTATGTAAGAAGCCAAGATAGTAGGAAGTGTGATGTACTTTCTGCTTGTGATACTGCTATTAAAGGAAGTGCGAAGGTAGGACTGGCCAGACAGAATCCTTGTCACAGACTTCTGGTCATGATAAGTCACTGGCTTGGGAAAACATATTAATAATACAATTTTGTTTGTTTGGTTTATAATATTGTCTGTGCTTAGCATGATGAGGACAAATAAGTAGATGAACTTTCGAGGTCCGTTCCAACCCCTGTGATTCTGTGAACTACCAAATAGATTGCAAGTCTGAAACATATTTGGGGTGGTGACAGCCCTGGCTGAACAGCAGCCTCACCTGCAGCCTGTGTGCTGAGCGGTCTCTGCTGGGACCACGTCTGACATACCAAAGCTGTGAGCAGCGTCCCGTGGCTGCCAATGAAAAGAAAAAACTTCTAGAGAAGTTTTTCTCTTTTATCTCCATGTCCCAAAATGCAGATTATTAGGGTTTTTTCTACCCATTTGTTTTGGTCTAAGTTCAGGACCCCAGAGCAAGAACTGCAAATGGTTGGTGAGAGGAGGCCCAGGAGGATCCATGTCAACTGCTTGTCCTGCTGCCTACATAGCAGAGAGTTCCTCATGCCCACTGGTCTGAGGATGCTCTTGCCCCACCATATCTGTGGGACAATCTTCAGATTGCAGACCTATGAACTGGAGTCCCCAAGAGCCTCTGTTCATAGTGTTGCAACTAAAATGGTGAATCCTCTACCAATTATAATCGTTTATCTACCAATTACAACTGAACAATTACATTGTTTATTACAATTTGAACAGAATCTAAACATTATCCATGGCTTATTTTAGCTCTCCTTAGAGAAAAATCTGAAAATGTTTGTAAAATTAATTTTTTCAAATGGAACTGCCTTATTCCATAGACATAATATTCTAGTGAAATCTTCCACTGCGTTTAGTTTCCTCCCCCAGAAAGTGTCACATTCTTCACTATGGTTTAATCAGCTGTGCCCTGCTCTAAAAGATATTATGGACTGCCCCTCCATTTTTAGAAACTGTATATTTCATATGTGCAGAAGTCACTGAGAAGTGACTAAAATGTTTCATGCTTGTAGTGAAAAACTGTTCCCTTTCCAGTACCTAAATAATGGGCTGTTGCTCTTACTCATGGTGCTCATTTCAGTAGCATCTGCTGTGAACCAAAATTCTTGATAAGAAAAGTGCAGGTTCCAAAAAACTTGTGGTCCCAGCAGTTGAGATAGTCAAAGAGCAGGCAATAATCTGCAAGCGCAGGGAAGGGTGTGATAGCAGCAATTACCACATCCACTCTGCTGGCCTCTAGGCTTGAGATATGAACAGAGTGGAAATAAAAGGAGTTCAGAGAAAGTTGAGTAGCATTTTAGGAGCATCCATGATTCCAGCAGAGCCTCCCTGCTGAATGCCTGAGTCCTCAAGTCTTTACGAGCAATAAATAAATTAGTTCTTCTGTTAGCTGTCATATAAAAAACATACTTCCATCTTTATTGCTTTCCAGAAAAATTATTGTGAACAGGCAATTGCTTCTAGGCCTGTTTCTGAACAGCCAGTAAACAGGAGGTTAAAGTATTATCCAAGCACATTCACACAAATGTTTTTAATTGTTTAGGGTGTTTCATGTAACATATCTAGGTCTGTTGGTACAGGCCAAGGAGGGTCTTTATGTGTTGATCATCTCATTTAAACTTTATTTTTTCTGGAACCAATACAGGGATGTTTTACTAAGAGGTTTCGTTACTCTTTTTTCTTTCTTTTTTTTTATTTTCAGTTTGAGTATCAGAATACAAGGTGTGTTTATCATGCACAGGCAAAAAATCACCAAGAGAATATGCAGTAGAGCTCAAAGTATGGTTTCTGGATGTATCCAAAATATACATTGGAGAATATAAACCTCTCTAAAACTTGAACAGCAGGGTGTGGGGATGGAAGATGGGCAGAGATGTAGCATTCCCATTTCTTCTGATCAGTTCAGTAAAAATTTAGCATCAAATGGTATGGTTGTGGCTACAAAGCTGCTCAGCTTCCGACATAAATCATGGTTGTATTTGCCTGGAGTGTTGTGTGCTGTAAAAGAACTTGCTGACAGACTCCTTGCTGCAGCACCATCACGGAGGGTGATGTCTCTGGCAAGGGTTAGGCAGGTTTGAGGCTTTTGTGGTATCACTGTGCTTCCACATCAGCACTTGGGAGACCTAACGTCTCTTTATGAGCAAATGTAAGCAAACTAGTTCAGGTTGTGCAAATTCCAGGGGTGGTACCAGCACTCACAGCTGTGGCAAAGCAGGAGTGTGACCTGGCCAGAACAGAGGGATAGTGTTTTTCCTGAAAGGTTCTAAGGGCAGAGAAGATGGAACCTGCTGAAAACACATTTTTCCTTCTATGAAAAAAACAAATGTGAAGTTACTGCATTTTCTGATATTTAACTTGGTTTGTTTGTCATCTGAAATTATGACACAGGCCACTTTTTGTTACTGTTGTATGTGTTCACATCAAAGAACCACATTTCATAGGGTTAGATTGTTTTCAGCAGAAATAAACAAACTGAAATTTATTATGAATGAAGACAGCAGCAAGTGAAATCTGACCTCCATGCATGATATTAAATTGTATCTTTGTTCTGTGACTGGAAACAGGCAAGCTGCCCACTGAACCTGATAGAAGTCTTCCCTTGGATTATTCAGGCAGCTGAGTCCATCAGATTTGCCTGGTTTTTTGTCTGAATTAGGCTGAATGTGATGTAGCCAGTTGCAGCAAAGCAGGCAGGACAGATCATGCTTCTGTATGATGCACAGTTCAATTTTACTGATATTCATCAGGTTTTGGAGACTGGCAGCCTTGCTGGGTGTACGCAGGCAGAAGGTGACCCTACTTTCTTGGAGAGGCTGCTGTGGGAGCTTCAGCTTCGCAGAGGGAGCTCAGCATCGAGGACTCCTGTGGCATGTTAAAGATTGGTCCAGAAATCAGCTGCAAATCATCAGTGTGCTGCAGCATTATGGCTGAGGTGTTGTGCACCTCACCTCTCCAAATGTGTAATGTGAAGGGGATGACTATTTTGCTTTCTCTGTTGAAGTCTGGAAGGAGTCTGGCTGCCTTGTATTCCTCTCCAAAAGCTTTTCAATTACTTAGAGGAGCTAGAGAATCACCAAAGGAGTCAGGGATTGAGAGGAAGATTTTTAGAGTTGGTTTAAGGTGTGCTTACTGCTGAGGGCTATGCTTGTGCTTGGCTATGCATGTGGTAGTAAAGAAGGGGCTGACTCACCCTTGGATGACGTAGAGGGACAGAGTTCTTCAGGGAAGAATTGCTGCCCTGGGGTGATGCTGCTGCTCAAGCCTTTGCATCCTGATTTCTGCCAGCAAATGTGCTGCAGCCTTGTTCCAGTAAGAAATGTTCCTGCTCAGTGTAAGACCCTGCTCCTGTGATGGCTCCTTCTTTTTTTAGGGGGTAATACCAAGTTATTTAGCCCATGGACTAATTCCAGGTAAGCTAAACACTTGTTGCCTCCCCATGGGGTCAGGGTGGGGTTGGCATGCACCATTTCCTTTTCCGTTTGAAGTGGTTTTGAGGTGGTCATAGTAATTTTGAGACTTGCACAGTGTATACCCCAGGCAACATTCAGTGGTGGACTTCTGCTTTGGTCCACTGTCTCCATCTCTGGAAAACGTGCTGACGGGTGGGTGGCAGACTGACCGACTCGAGCTCAGCACCACATCTGTGGTTGGCAGCAGTGGTCCTAGAGCTGCTCTTCTGGATCTTTCCCCACATTTGATCCCTAACCCTGTCAAACTGGGGAATTTCCTTGATCCATCTCGCAGAGCTAACTTGTCCAGCGTTGGGTCTTTATGCCCATTGATTACTTTTATCATGGCTAACTAAACTAAAGAGGTATTGATAAGAGAGAAGTTTGTGTTCTGGATCCCCCTTCTGGATCTCTGTTACTTAAGGATGATTGTGAGTTGCAGACTTCTACTTTTCCCCATTTTTCACAAGGATATCTCCATGATGAGATTAAATAACTTTCCTCAGGATGTGGGAAATGGGGTGAAGGAAACTGTCACTTGGAAGAAGGATAAAGCAACCTGGAAATATATTAACCTGGGCACTGAAGGAAACTGGATTGTTGAAAATATTTTGCAGCGGCTATCCCAAACCCATGTAGCTTCCATAATCCATGATCTTTTCCAGCTGTTAGCATGAGCACTGTGGCATAATAATCACCTCCGTGGCATTCCTCATTCTCCATTTTGTGGCATGTCTCTCTACTTATTAAACCATTGACAGAGGGAACAAGCCATCTGTTGAAGGAAATGTGGATGTAATTATGCATAGTTCACCTGGATCCTATTAGTGTTAAACAACGAAAGATGTTACACATAATCCGAGTTAGTAAGCTGCACAGAGGAGTAAGGTAGAGTCAGAAAGACAAGGGCTGATGCTCAACAGAGACGGCTGCTTACGGAGATACAGTCCTGATGACATATTAGTCATGATGCGTGTTAGCCATGGGTCATTAATTCTGGCTTAATGTTCTCTCCAGGTATGAGAGAGAAACACTGAGATTACACAGGTGTTGACTAATAACAAATAAACCTGTCTGGTGGAGGAGAACAGGAGGTTTTCCTAGTCTGTAGTGAGCACATGCCGAAAATAAAAGACAGAAAATATTTCAGGCTGGTGCCTCTGCTTTATCACAGGAGTAGGTGTGAAGGTCTTGGGGAATCCTCTGGCCTTGTGTAACAAAACAGTAGGTGACAGCCAGACCACTGTCTGAACTCCTCATCCTGCAGGTGGGTATTGGTGTGCTCACAAGTCTACTTGTGTAACTGCCGTGCAGGGCAGGGATGCACAAACGCACGTTGATTAGCACCAACGTTGTCTGGGGTAGTGCAGCTCAATTTCCGTAGTAGTGTCCAGGGCAGACTGGGTAATCCTCAGCCTTGACAAGCACTGAGGCTGTTTTCTGACTGACTTGCATTCAATGTGTGGTTTGCATCCAGGCTCAGATTGCTAATAAATTCAGTCCACTGAGGTGCTCATATAAGGGACCAGTTTTAGGCTCTGGCTGGATGTGAGTCTTGCAGATATAACTGTGCTCAAGTACTTAATTTTGCGCAGATTTCGTCTTAGCACTTGGAGACCTATAAATGTGTAAACTGAACGATTAGGGGAGAAAATCCCTCAAAAGTGAAGGACTTGATTTGCCAATTAATGTTCTCAGCGTCAGTGCAATACTGTGAGCCAACTGTAGTGGTTTTACTCCACTACAAAAATGAGAAAAAAGATACAATTTTCAGTCAATTGTACAAGCTTTCCCTGTCAATAGGGATGTTGAAAGAAGCTTCCTGATTTTTAATAAGCAAGAAACAAGATATCTATGGAGTTTAGTTTAAACCTCTCATGTTCAACAGTGAAACAACATAGGAGCTAGGGCCAACAGGCACAAGTACTGAATGCAGTGATGATGAAAATAATACTAGTAGAATTAGAGAAATATCTTGATTATTATTATTATTGTTGTTTCATCAGAGACCATTATCCTATAATTTTTCTTTCCAAAGATCGATTTCAAAATCGATTACAGGATTCTGTTTATCCAGATATTTTTCAGAAAATGCCATTCACACAGCACGTACTTACAGAGGAAGAAGCTCAGTTGCATCTTGCCCATCCATTTGACTTACTAAAGACATTTGAAGCCAAAGGAAATTTTTGCTAGCCACTCTTTTAATTAAGCAAAGGGAAATCACTCAGTCTTCAGCACAAGTCTTTTGGTTCTTGTGTGTCATGTCATCTATAAACTGCATGTGCATCAACAAGGTGAGGAGAGGTGAAAAGGTTTTATGAAAAGCTGCTCCTCAACAACAGTAGTTCACCAGTTGTCTTGCAGTGATCACTGATTTTTTCAACAAGGGAAATACGTGTCATTATCCTTTTGGTATAGGGAAGGAGACTGAAACCAAGGCAAGGAATTTGTTTGCAGTCATGGCAGATCAGTGTTCTTGAGGAACCTGTGGAGCAGTTAGCAATTAATTTGAGCTCTGATACTGGGCAGGAGGAAAGTCAGCACATCCTG
>NW_009727556.1:0-8491 GCF_000703405.1 Apaloderma vittatum | reverse complement strand
GAGCAGGAAGTCCTGTGTTATGTTGGAAAATTTGCTTAATATCCATCTGAAAAGGTAAGGACGAGAAGACACGCCCTAGAGTGTTTTTGTGGTTCAGCACCTCTGGGAACAGCAAACCACTGAGCTGAGAAGAAAACAAGGGAGCTGGAGACAAAGAAAGGTTGGTGGAGGGCATCTAGTTAACTTTACCCAAATATTTCTCAGATCCACAATCCCAGCATGGAAATAAAACACAAAACACATCGTGATTTGTAATCCAAGAGATAAGTGCCAGAAGTTTTGGGACACTTACTAAAAGTTTAGTGTCACTGTGGGAGGTTCTTAAATTGAAGAAATGGTGTGAAACAGCACTGTTAGAGAAATTTATAGATATTTCCAATGCTTGTAAAATCTTTGGATGAAAAGGAGCATAGCAGTGCAAATCATTTTTCACGCATATTATCTTTCAAAACATAGTTACAAGAATTAAGAGAAATAACTATATGGCCAGCTTAAGCTGTGACTAAGATGCTTTACAGGACTAAACAGTCTTTCCAGGGCATGATCCTTAGTAAGACTTCACAAGAGGTCCTAAGCCCCGGAACAGAGTTTCTTGTTTGTACTTTAATCATATCATGCAGAACAATGTGTTTTAATTAAATATATGACAGCTAATCTGAAATACGTCCTTGTGGAATTCTTCTCTCCACCATATTGTATTTAATCGATAATTTCAGCCCCAGTTGATGGCACATTCAGAAGCAGATGCCAGCTGTACCAGTGCTAGAGATGAGTTGTGTGCAGCCAGAACCTATAGGAATCCAAGCTCCACTGTGTTTCAGGAAGGAAAGATCAGAGCTCAGTTTTAGATCAACTTTGACTTTGTGATCTTAGTTCTCAAGTGGCTTCATATGTGGGAGAAATCTATAGTTTGGAAAAAGTTAACATCTTAAAATGCCAATTGTTCTGGAGAGGTTCCTGCTATTCAGAATAAGCAATAATATTTTGTTGCATCCAAACAAGAACCTAATTTATTTGTCAATGTATCAACTTCTCTGATCATCTCTGCTAGCTGTGTCGATAGGAGGTGAAGGAAATTTTCAACTGCAGGAAGCAAGCATAGACCGGTTATTGGGTTTGCTTTTGGGTTTTTTTTTTAAATGAAACTGCAAAACAAATACACATTCTGCACCAGCGAAAAATGTCAGGGTCTTGCTGTTGTTTTCAGAAAATCCATAATGCTATCCTTGGATTAGAAGTTAGACTGTAGGAAATAAATGCAAACTTCCCAAGCCCTATGTTTGAAAGACATCATCCAGATTGTAGCCCAGTCTGTTAGAAGACAATCTGGTTTACCATGTAGGCCCACAGACTTTGTCCTGCACCTGTGTGTTATTTTGTGTGTGGGTTGAGACAACTAGTGGAGCTCCTGTTTGTTTCTAAGCGATGTTGTAGTGGGCAAGTGTTTGTACAGACTGAGTCAGGAACAGCTTTCAGTTGGTGTCAGTACTTGCTGACAGGCAGAAAATTACATTTGCAAATGTTTTATCATCAATATTTTATGCAGAACTTTTTGTAACGGTAACTGTAATCACAGAATCATAGAATGTCTTAGGTTGGAAGGAACCTTAGAGATCATCTAATCCAACCTCCCTGCCATGGGCAGGGATGCCTCTAAACTAGACCAGGTTGCTCAAGGCCTCATCCAGCCTGGCCTTGAACATCTCCAAGGAGAGGGCAACCACAACCTCTCTGGGCAATCTATTTCAGAATCTTGCCACCCTCACAATGAAGAATTCCTTCCTAAGATCCAATCTAAACCTATTTGCCTTCAATTTAAATCCATTTCCTCTCATCCTGTCGCTGGACACTCTTGTAAAAAGTCAGTCCCCAGCCTTCCTATAGGTTCCCTTCGGGTATTGGAACGCAGTTATAAGGTTCCCCCAGAGTCTTCTCTTCTAGGCTGAACAATCCCAGCTCCTGCAGCCTGTCCTCATAGCAGAGGTGCTCCAGCCCCTGGATCATCTTTGTGGCCCTCCTCTGGCCTCGTTCCAACAGATCTATGTCTCTCTGATGGTGAGGACACCAGAACTGGATGCAGTACTCGAGGTGGAGTCTCATGAGAGCAGAGTAAAGGAGGAGAATCGCCTCTCTTGATCTGCTGGTCACACCCCTCTTAATGAATCCCAGGACAGGGCTGGCCTTCTGGGCTGCATGAGCGCACTGCCAGCTCATGCTGAACTTCTCATCTACCAACATGCCCAAGTCCTTCTCTTCAGGGCCACTCTCAACACACTCTGTATCAGTTTACATTTGTGCGTGGGATTGGCCTGACCCAGGTGCAGGATCTTGCACTTCGACTTGTTGAAGCTCATGCAGTTTGCCTTGGCCCATTTCTCAAGCCTGTCAAGGTCCCTCTAGATGGCATCTCTTCCCTCAAGCAAGTGGCTTGGTGTCATCGGCAAACTTGCTGAGGGTGCACTCGATGCCATTCTCCATGTTGCTGACAAAGATGTTGAACAGCACTGGACCCAGAAGAGACCCCTGAGGAACTCCATTTGTCACTGGTCTCCACGTTGACATCAAGCCATTGACCACAACTCTTTGAGTGCGACCCTCTAGCCAGTTCCTTATCCACCGAGTGGTCCACCCATCAAGTCCATGTCTCTCCATCTTAGAGACAAGGCTGATGTATCTTCTTATTTAGTGCAACACTGAGGTTTTCATACATTGTTCTCCCTCCTATCCCTTGCAGGTCACAGGGATTTTGAGAAGCTGATGAGTTCACCTGAGTCAGGAAGGCTTTTTTCAACCACGCGCTTACTGTGGCTATTGGTGAGGCAGAAATAACGTCTGGAAACCCACTTCCCATATTGCTAGTTTGTGCTGTTCCTCAGCCTCTTCTTGGGATCACTGGAGCTGCCATATCCATAGGATAGCAGAAATCTAACACACGGTCTCCAGGTCAGTGGAATAATCCCTCTGACCAGGTATACACAGGACCTAGGATAGAAAAATAGCTTGAGGCAGCAAGGATAGTGCAATTCCTCTGCTGCTGGTTGCTGAGAGAATGAAGAGTAGTGTCTGTCTTTAGACTGGCAAGGATGAGATCCAAGCTTTGTGGTTGCTCTTTGACAAGAGTCCCCCTGTTTGTTAATGTTCATGGCTCGCTCTCCACTTTTCCAAGGTTAAAGAAACTTTGGAGGAGTGTTTCATCTGATGAAACGCGTGCTTGCTGACCTGGCTGAGCAACTTTTCTTGCTTGCCGGGCTCAAGATATATCCTAGCACTTCATGAACTTTTGAAAAAATCCCTTACTGACGCTCAGCCAAGGTGGCCATAGAAAAACAGCATGGCTTGAAGGGCTGTCATTATTCCTAAAATTGTTTTAAACACTCGGTGCTACTGTGAGAGAAGTAACTTTTGAAACAATGCGAATCCTTCATGGTCACGTAACCTGGGGATTCCATGCTGCAAGATGCTTTGGAGGCTGTGCTTCTGCTGGAGAGGACCCTGTGGTCTGCCAAGGCTTGGCACTGCTGTGAGCTGAACGGGAATGTCGCTGCCTGTGATGCCAACAGCAAGCTGAAGGGCTCTGTTTTCCTCTTTGAACTGAGGACCCCAGGCAGAGTTTCTTAGTTACACAATAAAATAATAAAAATGCTAGTTTAAATTTTGAATTAGTAAAGGACTATTTTTGGCTTTCTCAGAGACAGCATCTGTAAATAATCAGGCAGAAGCCTTTCCATAAAACAACACAGAAAAACCTCAAAGAGCATTTAGATTCTGCAACATTTAAACAAGATTTTTAACTCATGGGGAAGCCAACATCAACACAATGCTTCCTGCACATAAAAGCATGGAATTTCTTAGCAGTGTGGGGGCAATAAATGACTATCACATTTCCCTCCTTTCTAAAAACCCTAATATTTTTCAATGGAAATAGTAATATTGATGGAAAAAGAAAAGAGGACATGAGTTATGTAAGAATTGATTTAAACTCTGAACCCCCATACATTGCAGACTAGAGACTAATTAAAGAAAAATTTAAGCTGTTCAGTTTTGCTCTAATTGTCCTCCAAGCTCAAGAGATCAAGCATCCTAGCTGAGATCCTTCTTGTAATCATCCACATTCATAAGTTCATCCCTGCTGCTCTCAGCCAGGTCCATCCATAATGCAAACAAAAGAAGTGAATTATATACTCTTAAGTATGTCCTCTACAAAGATAGAAGAACATGATGACTAACAGCTATACACATATATGCTCCTAGCAACGTCTGACAGCAGTGTTTGCCCACAGTCTGTGTGAAATCAGAAATTCATCTGTAACCAAGTACATATGTATAGATTGTTTGCTAAGGAAAAATGTAAACATTTTCCAGTGTAAAAAAAAAAAATACTTTATTCACGATGCCTGTTACCTCAGCTCTTGCAGGAGTGCTGTTGGCTTAAGGGGCTGCCAAATCAGGCTCGTGCATTTGAATGGAAAATTGTTTATGAGCAATTGGCTACATTTCTGGTCATTAAGTTGACCTGACTTAAACTGTAGATCTCCAAGCTGTGGACAAATGAACCCGTAAATACCAAATTTGAGTGGGGATGATCAGTGCAGGCAAACAGAATTGAGAAACGTTACAATTTAATATAGCTCCATGAGCAAGCTGTGTGGAATCATGAGCCACCCCTGGTTTGTGAACTACTGCTAGAGAAGAGCTGAATTAAGCATTTATTTCATCTGTGTGAAACTCTAGATAAAAAAGCAAAAATCACAGTCTTGCAACTCCTGTTTACCAGTCTGTTTAGTTTTTAGCTGTAGTTCCTAAGTTGTTATTTAGAGTGACTAACTATCGAGCTTCCCACAAACAACAGATTTGTCTCTTTTTCCCAGTTGAGACATAGTTATGAAAGGTTGTGTAGTAAAGGAGTCAAGATAATGGCATGCCAAACTGTGCCTAAATCTGTTTTTCTCTGCTAGTTTTTTTTCTGATATTCTGAGATATGCCAAAGCAATTTCCCCCAAAAAATAGTACTTGCTTCATCAGCAGCTTTTAGAGAAAACACAATATTGTGGTTCAGACATAGGAAAAGATTGTCACAGAGATGCTGAGCTTCCCAAAATGCATCCATTGTAATGAATGCCCAGAACCCTCAGTAATGGATGGGACCTGAGAGCCTGGCACAGCTGGAGCTCCTGGCTGAACGGTGTCTCCTGGCCACCTCCTGCTTTCTGGCTGCCCCAGGCAGGTAGAGCTGGAGCGCAGGCACGTAGAGCTGTGCCCCTTCCCAGACTGTGTGTGGTCTCTCTGGAGCTCCACGATGGCATTTCCAAAGGGACAAAGGACATCTAAGTTGGTTTGCACCTTTGAAAATCCTAGTTGGGTCTACCACTAGACAAAAAATCTTAATGAAATAAAAAATGAGTGAAGAGGGACTCTATCTTCTGGGGCTAGAAAGGTTGTACTCTATCTCACAGTGAGAATTTCTTCCTTTGTTTTTTTTAACTCTGTCAAGCCCAGAAGCACCACAGATTGACACACTTTGATCACAGCACTATGCAGAAAACAAAAATTTTGTGCTGTCATTACCTTCTCGGTGTAGCTTTCTTTTCAAACCAATCTAAGCTGCCATCAGAAGAACAAGAAGCCGGTGTGGAGTTTGCTATCATGAGACTGACAGACCTGCAGTGATGGAAGTGTGTGTCATCTCCTGTGTGTTATCCACACATGACTTTGTTTATTTGTTAATGTGGCTTGTGGCTTTTAACATTTTGTCTTAATTGGGGGGCCGGTTAGCTCAGTGGTTTGAGCGTGGTGCTGGCAACAAGGACCAACACCGAGGTCGCGGGTTTGATTCCCGCTCGGTCCCCATGTGTTGCCAGGTCTAGTCGAGAGGTGGCGTCCCTGCCCAAAACAGGGAGGTTGGACTAGATGATCTCTAAGGTCCCTTCCAGCCTAGGCCATTCTATGATTCTATGATTCTATGATTTTTCTTCGACTACGGCACTTACGATTTAAGAAAGACACTGTAAGATTCTCTTAAGAAAGATACCCTTAAGAAAGATTGCCCTGTAAGTGGGAAAGGATGCTGAGCAGAGGGATTTACACAGGAGAAGACTGTTAAAGTAGGCCAGTCATGCTACTCTTCAAGGTACAGTAAGGAAGTGTCACTTAGCTGCAGTATGGTTGATGGAAAGGTTTATTTTTATTTATTTATTTATATAGGTGTGTATGTATGTATATATTTTTATGTCTTTGGTATACAGTTTTTAAGGTCGTGTAAGCTGGTGATGATAGATTTTTAGTATTTGAATTGAAGACATAAAAAGCAGGCACACTTCCCTAAGTTACTTGAACATACCTGTCTTATGCTGCTGCATAAGGCACTCCAACTTCTCATGTTAAATGCAGTGGTAATTTTCATGAGTACACAAAGTCAAGGCAGGAACAGGATTGATGTAGATCAAAAAACAAGAAACAAGATCATGCTGTTCAGGTATTATGAAACTTTTCCCATAGTCTTAATTCAATAGGTAATTAGTGGAGCACGATCAATACAGAAGTAATAGTATACGATATGGTTTTGCGTTTTTTGTTCATGTCTTCCCCATTTACTCTCTTCATACTGTGTGGGTAACAAACAGATGTATTACATTATACTACATTAAATCCTGTAGAGGCAATAGTCTTAAGTGCTGTGTCAAATATTTATAATGTGGAATTATTTTAGGACAGGAGCCAAGTGCAATATGGCATTCTTCATAGTGTCTCTCTTGTTTTTGTAAGAAGCAGAAGCTCAGCTACTGCCTTACAATTATGCTTCTTCTCTAACCTTCAACATCTCTTTTCATCTGTCACCATCTGAACGTGTTTTAATTATTATCACATATTACAGTCTCTGTTGTTTTCTTTATTACTTTCATTATTTAAGCTGGGAAAGACTAAGTTTTCAAGAGGCCCCTTCCAGCCGTACCACTCATCTGGGTGAGTAAGACCCCACTCTCTCGTGCCGGTGAGATGCAGTGCGTGTGCCAGGAGCACATGTACCAACTCTGCCCTCCAGCAAGCTCAGGGCCACAGATCAAGTACTGGGAGCAGCTGGCCTGTAAGTCTTCAGTGCAGGCTGGGGCCAAGGCGATGCCATAGCCCTGTCCATGACAGAGGTCCCGGGACTCAGCTTATTGTCCCATGCTTCTGGCCTGTGGGAAAGGGTACATGGTGTGAAGCACAGAGGAGATGGGTCAGGGCAAATAAGCCTGGCACATCATGCCAGCTGTTTTACACTTTGTGCGTCGCAGGGAGGTTCTGCTTTTCAAGAATATATTCTCTTCAGTGCACAAGGCACTAATAATTTAAATAGCAAGAAGAGTTTCCACTCTTAAATTCTGTTTTATCTGCATAGTGCTGTTTCTAGACAACATCTTGCTTTTCTTTTACTTTGCAAAAATGAAAACCCTAACCATAGCAGCCCATCCTGAAAACATCTAAAATATCTACAGATACTTTCTTTTTAGAAAATTGTCACATCAAAGGAGTTTGTTGTTCATCTATAGCCAGTGTCTTCTATTTGTGAGTTTGTTTAAATGGCAAACTTTTGCATGCTTCTTTTACTTCCTTTGACTTCCAAGCTTATCCAAATGACTTTTATTTTTTTATAGAATTTGTTTACAGGTCAAGTTAGTTAGTAGAAATTCTTTACTCAGAAATATTGGCAATATTTTTACTCTTCATTCAGAAATACTTCTCTGTGAACATGTTCATTACTCAACCAGCTCTATGACTAACTTCGTAATCGATTTGTTCAATTCTTTTGATTGTAATAATTTACCTGCATATGTAGTGTCCCAGCTTCATAGTTTGGCATTCAACGGGAAAATAACCTTTTGTTTGTAGATAATTTTCTGAAGGTTTAGAATGTTGGTTTTTTTCACATAGATGAAAGTTTTAGGGAATAGACCTTGCCAATAGTAATTCATAAGGTTTGAGTTTGGTTGAGGTCAGAGTCCATTGCAGCGTCTCAGTTTGTGGAGCCAGCTAAATGCTGACCAACACACTCCAAATGCTCTTCACATGGATCCTACCAGCAACACACAGACTGCCCTTGTGGGGGCAAGTTCAGCCTCCCTTATTCACACCCATTTTTCTTTGCTATGAAGATGCAGCCTTGAATAACTTAAGTGTGGCTTGTCTTGCTCTTTGTGGTTCTGAGTTTCAGTATTTAACATGTTGGCAGATGCATGGGAGCTCATCGGTCAGAACTTCCAGAATACAAGCATTGCTCTTCATAGCGTGCTGCCCTGAGCCTGATGGAGAGATGTGTGCATGGCTAATGTAGCATGGAGGATGCACAGATATTTCCACAAGGTTGTAGTGAACCTTCTTAGTCTTACGCAGGGACTGTTGGCTATTGTCTTACCATTTGAAGTAAGACTTTGCACTGATTTGCTTTGCTATGGCTATAGCTGACATACAAGGAAAGATGATGAGATGGAGAGGAGAGGAGAGGAGAGGAGAG
>NW_009727555.1:0-3546 GCF_000703405.1 Apaloderma vittatum | reverse complement strand
CTGCTCTGAAGCTGGTCACCGCAGCAAAATTCATGATACTTCATAGCACACTATATCGTCTTCATAATACACTACAGCTCAGAGTTATGTATTCATTTTATTGTTCAGTAAACTAAATCACAAAGAAATGAAGTGATTTACTTATGGTCAAAACCAAACAAAAATAAATCAGAGTCAGTGGTCTTAAACTCCAATGTTCTAATATATAATTCATGCTCCATCATAAAAGAATATATACACCACACCTATACGAATTTGACAGGACTGATGCACATTTCATTAACCAGATGATGACAAATTTAGTACCCAACTCTCTTTTTGCATCATTTATAAAAGTCAGGTTATCTGGATTTGCCAGGGATTTTTTCCAGTTGTGACTCGGAAAGCTTTTAATTCCGGCAGCTCACTTGGTAGGACATTTTGAGGGACTGTTTTGGTATGTTCAGTTGTTTGGATTTTTTTTTTCCTTTTACCTTCGAGACTGTCATGCTTAACATGGAGATGTTGGCAGCATTTAAGTACCTACTTGCAATTTAAAAGTTGCTCACAAATCAAAATCCTTCCAAAACATGAAAAGAGGCAGAATTGTTTCACCAATGCAGTACATTTGGACAGTTTGCATTAAAAAAAAATCCACAGTTCAGCCTTTGACCTTCACATGCAGAATCTGAAAGTCACTTTGCTGAGGAGAAAAACCAGCAAGGAACATCTTTCCTGTTTTATAATCTGACACAGAAGAGACCAGCTCATACCATACATGAGTTCAGAAGCAGTTTGAAGTTCTTCACGAGAGGTCACCAAAAATATAAGGTACTTTTGTAACCCGGTATTGGAAATTCCTGCACTGGTTCTGAAATAAAATTAATCTAAGTTGTGACACAGAGAGTATTTTTCTATGCACACTAAAGACACTCACCTGGTTGCACTAGCTATAGGTAGTCCAATTACATAGATTAAGTCAGTTATTATCATATTAGATATATAGAAAATTCAGTACATATTTTTCTCTGATGTTTTTAAATGGTTCATATCCACAAAGTGACTGGGCGTTTGTGAGACTGTGTCATTTGTGTCACAAGAAAACATATCTGTTTATTTTAGCCCAAAATGTATCACTTCAATTTGACTACAGGTATTTAGACCTGTAGTAAATATTTGTGCCTATTATTATAACACTCAGAACTCAATGGATTATTTTGGTCTGAAATGAGCTTAGCCTAATTATTAGAAGGGCTTATCCCCAAGGCTGATGAATTTTAGAATTAGTATACCTATATGGTTCTGATCATACCAAGACCACATGCAAATTCAAGATAAATTCACATAATGTTTTGACTGAAAACAAAGTGCATAGATAAAGGAGATTATAACCTCCTTTTACAAATCACTGGATAGAAAAGGCCCATTGTTTAATTCCATTCTTTTTTAGAGTGGACTTGCATCCAGATTTACTAAAAAGAAACCTAGAATCATGTTCAAGGTCTACTGTAAGGAACAAATTCAGTCCCATCTGGAACAAAGTCCCATTTCACATTACACTTTGAAAAACATTGAAATACAGAGCTTATTTACAGAATGGGATGAACAGGCCATTCGATGATTAGGGCATTTCACTGAAAAGTTGGGACATCTATCCAGCTGCTCTAATTTAAATGATTCATACATAAGTGAACAGTTTCAGTAGGAAATAATCAAATTTTTAGAGAGAAAAAAAACCCCAAAACTAAAAAGGCTAGTCAACATGGATGATAGATAATTTATTTTTGCCATGATAGGCTGGACTTGATGATCTAAGAGGTCTTTTCCAGCCCCAACAATTCTGTGATTCTGTGATAAAAGCTGAAATATCAGTTATTCCCTTATCCATAATTATACTATTTACATAATTATATTATTTACAATGATGTTCTGTTTTTCTGCCTTACTGCTTAAGGATTATTCAGTTTAATGCCTCTAACAGTACCCAGTGCCAGTCTTTCTTTCTATAACTCTTAATTCCTAAGAACCAACAAAAGAAAAAAAATACACATTCATTTAAAATAAATTCATGCCTGTCCATGAGCTGCTTAATGAATAAATGCAAGATTTACAAGTCCATCATCATTAGAACTCTCCTTTGGTTGTTCTCAGCATGCTTCTGATAAAAATATCTGCTCTACTTCACTGATCATAGCAAAATAGGTATATAGCCCTGCACTAAAATTCTATCTGTGCTTCTGTCACTTGTGCAAGGGATCATAATTATATGCTGCAGAAAATGAATTAATGGAATAAATGAAGTATGCAGATATCCGTCAGCCCTGACAAACAACTTTGCTGTTCAATTAGCGTAACTCCATCCTTTATTAAAGAACTGGGATTGCTCATCACAGTTAAATGCTTTATTTATTTAAGATGCTCATTTATAAAACAGGCCTTAGAGAAGTATCAATTTATTTCCCTGAAGACTCTTAGTGACAGAATTTGGTGTGGTTTTGTACAAAAGATGGTTTGTACACGTTTAATACCATGGGCCACATCTCTAATCCACACTGCTTTGTGAGCTGCCTCTTCACCCATTCACATGATGTGACATTCCCATGGCAACTACTGTAACTGCCAACATGGAAAAATACTAGTGGCATATTTAATGCATTTTAACTTAGCAGTAAGCACAACATCCCTTTTGGGGGCGAAATGCAGACAAAGCAGCCATAGTCTGCAGAGAGGAGTCACAGAACACAGCAGAACCTGCATGGAAGGAGCAGTCAGAAGCACCCCGTGGCTGCTCCAAGTCTCCGGACTCACTAGGGGGTTTCCTGAGTATTCTGTGTTGCAAAGCTATGTAAAATACCACCAGCACATGGTTCCTAAAAAGAAGGGCTTGAGGATAATTACAGGCTTGGTGTTGGTATTCACACAGTTTTTGGTAGTGGCCAGAGAGAGCTGCTTTCCGACAGTGTGACACAGCGTGACGTGTGGCAGAGGGCTCCACGCTGAGTAAGACTCCCCAGCCTGTAAGACTCTTATCCCTGTTACTCTCCACAGAAGCTGCTCCACGCAAAGTGGATTTGAAGCACCAGTCCTCAAAGCACAGGAAAGGCTGAATATCTTACAGTGACATCTTGAATAAAAAAAAAATTTTTTAAAAAAAAAGAAGCCTTGGTCCCTCTAGGAACGAAGAGGAGATAAAATAAACATGGCCTGCAATAATTAAAGAATTAGAAGCATAAAAGACTTCAGTGGAACCATGTTAATCTTGTGTCATTTCTGGTGTCCTTTTGCACATCTGTAGGAGTCTTTCATGTCTTTCACTGTCAGTTGCAAACAAAGTAGAGAAAAAAATTAAACTGCTTATTAGATGATTTAAAATAAGGGCATAAACACATAAATCTACATCGATGTCTTAGATGTATTGGGAGGGAAAAAATTATTTCTGCTTGCATTAGAAATCAATTTGATAGCATAAATTTATAATAATTTGTAAGTTTAAATCAAGAGTATACAACCATTATAAACAGAAAAACAGAAGTAAACTCTGCAAGTTCGCAGATGACACAAAATTAA
>NW_009727554.1:0-10093 GCF_000703405.1 Apaloderma vittatum | reverse complement strand
AAGCAAGCAACCAACCAACCAACCAACCAGCTAACCAACCAGCCAAACAACTAACCAACCAACCAGCCAACCAAATAACCAGCCAGCCAGCCAACCAACCAGCCAAACAGCCACGCTGACATTTTTCATATCCTCAAGCTACTAGACCACTTGTTTTCTGAATGGCTTGAGACATGAGCTTTAACCCTGGTTTTGTTTCTAAGACATGGGTGTGGCTTTAAGGGTTCCCAAGCAGATTTCAGGCCCATCTGTTTGCTAAATAGGATGAGACAGATTCCCTGCCTTTTGGATCACTTGTTCACTTGCTTTCACTGCAGCTCTCAAGGCAATTTCACAGCCAGACGTGGCTTAGCAAGGAGTAAAGTTAACTCAAGGCTGTTTGTTGTGTATATAAGTCCTCTTAGTGGATGACTGGAATTGATCCCTGTTGCTCATTTGCTTTGCTTGCCCCTTTAAAATATAGTCATTTTAATTTGATGTACCAGGCTAAAGGCAACTGGATGTTGCTGAGGTTTACGAGTCATCATTTATGAATTATGGCTTTGGCTACCTTTTCAAGGCAAAATCAATGACTGTCATCTAAGATAATTTTGCAAAGGAGCATCTTTAATAAAGTGTGTGTGCCCTATGTATGCATGTCATGATTTTCAACTACCCTTTCCAGAACAGAGTTTCCAGTGTCTGAAGTCACTAGTGTTGCTGAGCTGTCCTCTCTTGATCTGGAAGCCATGAGCTTTAGTCACAGCACAAGCTCCCCCACGTGGCACTACGAATTCAGTTGTGCAAAGAAGACACCATCTTTGATTTGAGTGGTTCATGAACAAGAGCTCTGAATGTGGACAGAGGACTTGGGCCTGCACGGGAATGGTTTGGATACAACTCCTCGTCGTGAGCAGACCTCAGCATCAGAGCAGATAAGCCCAGGGGTTTGCTTACAAAGCTAGGTCTAGCTTCAGTTCTTCTGAGTGGAGGTGGGGTGACAGACTGGAGAAATGTGAGCGGAGGTGGATGTGTGCCACAGAACTGACACAATGCCATGATTCAGTCTGATGAGACATGTGTTTAAGAAAATAGAGGAACAGTAGAATAACTAGAAGTGTAAAGACAAAGCCCAGAATTAACATACAGCACAGGAACAAAGCCTACAAGAGGCAGAAGGATGTATGGAGATCACAGAGGTTGTCTTTGGAGTTGTGGTCAGTGTGGGGTTTCCTAAAGCTGTTCAAAAAGTGGACCAATTCTTCCACACTCCCTGGTGGGTCAGTTTATTTCTGCCCGGTAGGTCCAGTAGAGGGGTTTGTGATCCACTGTGTGTAGAGAAGAGGGAACTTGCCACACCTGGGCTCTGCTTTCTGTGTCACCTCTCACTGCACACAAAGTACGAAAACATGGCTCCGTGCAGACGTCAGCAGCCCTGCTTCCAGAGAGAGATGCTTCCTTTTCATACCCATAAGCTCCTACAGCAGCTCCTAGAGAGGAAAATGAATACCTGATAAGAGGTTGAGACAAAGAAGAATGACGGGCGAACCTGGTGAACAGTTACAGCTCCAATGTCTGTGAGAGCTAAGAGTGAGCACAAACCCAGGCTTTCATTATCACATGTTAGCTCGTAATGTGTTACATTTTCTGGAGGCAGAGAGACTGGGATGACTAATGAGTGTTTGTGTGGCACCTGCACTCGTTCTTGCATTGAAATACCCAGCTTCAGACCCAAATGTGAGATTTACGCCTTCTTCACTCCTTTCCCTTGGAAGTTTTCCTCACGTGCACTTAATTAATGATCTGGTAGAGCTATTTTGCATAGAGAATGGAGTATTCAGAGGATCCTACTGAAACAGAAATGGAAGGACCAAAGGGAATTGATAATCTATTTTTACCTGCCTGAATGTCCAAAGACTACACTCATAGCCTGTAACTGCGTAACTGAATTCTGACGTATCTGTTGTCTTTATACTGAAGTGATCCCAGCTTCATGGACTTGATCATACAGAGTCTGGCTCAAAAGAAGTTAGTTAAAAGCATCAGAGAAACAGCATGTCCTTCACGTTGTCCCATTCCACCTGAAGACATTGAAAAACTCATCCCATAGTCTCAAGGTGTTTTAGTCAGGGAATACTTATATTTACTCTGTGCAGGAGGGTACAGGGTGTCTGGAGATTTTTAGTTTCAATAGGAATGAGCGAGCTCTTGTGAAAGACAGAATTACAATATATGAAGAGAATCTGAAATAACCTGGGAGGAACCTTTTGGGAAAGGACAAACAATGTTATTTGTCTCAGAAGTATTGCTGAAGTCTGAATGCACAATACTGCTGTGGGGGTAGAAGTGAGTCAGCGAATGACTGAGCAAATGGCTGAGGGCTTTGCTTCCTGACCAAGGGAGGGAGTGATTCTTTCATAGACTTTCTAGCATATGTGAGTTGTTCATCCTAAAATTTGACTGCTTCCTCTGCCAATTGACTTTACACTTCCAGAAGTTTTCATTGCTTACCCTGTTTCTTGCAATTTTCACCCAAAATTCCTGCATTTTTTTGAAATTGGGTAGGGAAGCAGAGAGTGATAAATGGGCTCTAATCCAAGGCCTTTTTCTTAGACTGTTCTGTCCCATTAATGCTCATGTTTCTCAGAAAAAGGCCTTTATCTGTTTTAGAAAAAGGGCCTGAAAAGTTAGAAAAAGGGCCTGAAAAGTTAGAAAAAGTACATTTCCTCAGATTGTTCTTGTTTGGTAGTTATTTGTTTTCAGATCATATAGATCTGTATGGATATGCAAGTCTCCCTATGCTAAGAAAAATGTGAGTAACTCAGAAGAAAACAAGCCTGCTCTAAGAACTCGAAATCTAGATATCCCAGACAAGCTAAAATGAGGTAGAAATAATCATGGCAGCTGCAAAAACCCAAGAGGCAAAGAATGAGCGGAACATTTTGAACACAATTTCATGAGGAAGGCTGCAGTAGAAGTGATAACTAGTTCCACAATATTGGAGCACACATGTATTGAGTTGATCATAAGACTGCCTCATCTCTTACAGAGTTAAAAAGAAAGATGCAGGCAATTAACTAAAGAACAATATTTTATATGTGGTTGTATTTAAAAACTAGAGAATCCCTGATCAGCTGCCTTACACAGCTGAATGCTGCATGCTAAAATCACACTTCCAAAGCTTTCCAGTAACTGCTGCAAGAATAAGAATGAGATTTAAAGTACAGAGTGCTTGAGCAGAGAGGGACAAGTTCCTTCCGAAAGGGTCTAGACCTGACATGTCACAAAGACAGGACACCACCATAAATATAACCTGTCCACTGTGGTTGCGTATGTGCATGCAGTTGTCATCTAGTGAATCTGTCATTCAGTATTTCTTTAGAGAGAATTGCTGAGCCCCTCTTTGAATGGTGAATTCTTCCTGAGCTTTGTAAATTCTCCTCTGTTACTTCTTGCTCTGAAGAAGGTTTGAATTACATTACTGTAGCATTTTGAATTACATTACTGTAGGAAGTTTGAATGACACGATCTGTGATCCACTATGGCTTGGGTTGGCTATAATAAGTTCTGTAGCAACAACAACAAAAAGATGTAAAAGATGCTGAGGTTTCTGCATCAGTGCCTTGGAGTAACTTACTCCCCTCCACAAGTGCTTTTGATCACTCAAATGGTGTTGCAGAGGCACAACAACGTGCCCAAAAGCAGGTGTCTACTTTTTGCCAAGTGCTGTGAGATGAAGAGCACTGCTTTCAGGTGTCTCTGTGAGCTACTGTGGAGCTGAGGATCAAGAGCTGCCCGCATTAACCAGAGAACCGAGATGCTCTGATCAGACTGCTCAGTGCTGTGAGGCTCTAGCCAAGATTTTGACTGTTGCAGGAAGCATACAGGTAGAATCCAGTAACTGCACTGCACTCAGCTTCCAGAAGCCTCCCCAGGGCTCTTTGGTGCTCCCATACCCCCATGGTTAAAAGCCCTGTGAGGTTTAACTTGAAAACTAACCCCCTGGCTGCCTGCCCCTCCTCACAGCTGGAGGCTGCCTCCCCAGCAGGCGCGGCTGGTGCCAGCATCAGAGAGCTGATCCCCTGCACGGGCAGGTAAGGCTTCAGCCCCCATCCATGCCTCCTGCTCCCGCCACCAGAACATAACACCCTGCACGTCGGTAGGGTGGGGGCAGCGAAATTCTGAGTTGCTGGAACTTTATCTGCCAGAGCTCAGGAGGCGAGCTCCCAGGCTGAAGCTAGGCTAAAGTTTATCAGTCTGTTCTGCCAAGCTAGCTGAACACTGCGGTGCCTAATGAAGGCAAACCGAACGGTCAGACTTAATCAAGAGAAGAACTCAGAAAATGTAAAAATGTCGATGGCATTAGAAGTGATTCACTTTTCAGCGGAAGAGATTGACTCCACTGTTCCATGGTGAAAAGCACTCTAGTGTGCCATAAACTGAGATTAGCTTTTCTTCATAAATCAGTATGCAGGTGCTACTGAGTGAATTCTAGTGTAGTGGAACATGGATGACAAATGGGGTTTTGCTCTGCCTATAAATTCCATCCAGCACCTAATAATCCTGAACACAAGCAGATATGTAAGAAAGAGAGGCTGAGGGATTGAGTGTGGACGGAACAAAACAGTTACGTGTGGACTAACAATTTAAATATGAATGATACAGTGCTAGAGGGACCAAGATTTTTTTTTTTTTTATTTAAGCAGCCTAACTGAATAAGAAGAGAAACTGTAGCATGATATTCTAGGGAAAAAATGTGACTTGGCAAAATGAAGGCTTATTTGTCACACTGAGAAAGGCTATGAAGTTCTGCAGTAGTATGTGTAGTTGTCTTAAACATCTGCTTTCATGAGGGTTGTCTATAAGTGAAAATAAAATAGTTGAGTCAAGAGGGCTTTGAAAAGCCCCCAAACAGAGAGACTTAGCCAATTTAGTGGGTTTTAAAAGAGCCATCCTGAATATTTGCACGCTCCCTGACCGTGACTAGTTACAAACAGGGCATCCTTTGCTGCCTTCTTCCCTTCTGCAACTCTGAACCTGTCTGTTTCTCCTCTTGTGACACAGAAAAGAACCCACACTTGTGGGTGGCCGGAAGTAATTGTGTGCCAGTAACTAACTTTCTGAATTCATATGTCTTTATACCAAAAAGCTACCTGGGGTATTCTTAGGTTTTGGGGGATGCTTACTCCTGCATCTCAGAATTATAGTCCAAACTCATCTGCTAACAAGGCTTAGGTCACAAATGGAGCCCCTCTCAATATGATAAGTTTAAAAGTCATCAGTGGTGACTATTCTGGGTTGACTGGCTAGTGTGTATATGTACTTTGGTTCTTTTTCTTTGTCTCCTGATTTTTTAACCCTTGTATTGAAATTAGATCATATCTCTGATTGCTTTTTGGTGTAGCCACAAGGATTAGAAATTAGTTCTGTTACTTTTAAATGAGAGACTACATGACTGTTTTGCAACAGAGCTTGGGATTCTGAGGTTAAAATGTCTCTCCTGCAAAAAAACCTTAAGTTAGGCTCATTTTCTTGCTTCTCTATTTCTTACCTTTGTCTGTCCTGCTGGCGTTCAGCTCATAGCGTTGGAGTAGTTTCTCTGTGATAGTTTTTGATTTCAGGTGCACTAATCATGCTTTTCTTGAGTGCTCTGGCTTCTGTTTAAAGATTTGAAGACCTCTCTCAACATTAATTTGGTAAATTTTAGACCATATTGGGAGCACTGAGTAGGCTGAAGTATAGTGAGGTAACCTCAGTGGTTTTTAAATTGTTCTATATGGTAAGTGCTTCTGTTTTAGCATTTTAAATTTGAAAATAATTTGAGGCTTAGATTCTTAGTAATTTTCTGCAAGTGATATTCAAATTGGACATTTGAACTAGATGTAAAAAAAAAAAAATCAGTGACTTTTTTTGAGGAAAGCTGGCATAAGCTGTCAACCTGTTGGTAAATGTCCCTGCAAGTACATCTTTGATTTTCTGTTTCCTGCTATACCAGCGGTTCACTAGCTTTCTGTCTCACAGGGGCTGAGCTCAAAGTCTATAAAGATGCTGAAAAGGGAAAAGCATCATTGGATCCTCCTTTACCATCATCTGCTCTCTTGTTATTATTGCTAAGATGCAATGTATTACGTTTTCTATCTACAGAAGAAACAAAATTGATGTTCCTCTTGCTGGCTGGTTTCCTTGGTCATCTTTCTGAGAACTGAAGTGTTCCTCTTCATGGACAAGAAACAGTTCTTCCTTGAGGTATAGTGCTTCAGCTTTGTAAAACGTCATAACCTTCTGTAGTCATGGCTGCTTTACACCTAGCAATAACTGAATAATGTTGTTCAGAGTGTCTTGATAACAAGGCCCTTCTGTGGGATTGGGCCTGGTTAATGAGTGACATTGCTGAATTGTTGGCGTTTTTAGGAGAGTGTGCTTATTCCTTCATTATATAGGACTGCTGGTACTTCACACGCATACCGGCAACAGTTAATGCAATGGCATGATAAAAAGGGGAAAGCTCCAAATTTAACTCTGATTAGAATTTACTGGGCATCTGTTTGAATAAATCTGATCTTTTGGATGTCCATTATGGGCTGGAATTCTGAGAACACAATTTCCTTCTTTTGTTAAATGTATCTGCTGTTTGACTTGGTCACACATGTGCATTCTGTCTTTCTGGTTTTAGTAATACTCCTGAATACAGATCTCAGTGCTTGTGCCTTGGTGAGCAGGAACTGCATCCCATGCTCTACAAAAATGGATGTAAAAGTTATACTTTGTCCATATATGATGATAATCTTGCTTGAAGAG
This sequence comes from Apaloderma vittatum, assembly GCF_000703405.1. Classification (NCBI taxonomy): domain Eukaryota; kingdom Metazoa; phylum Chordata; class Aves; order Trogoniformes; family Trogonidae; genus Apaloderma; species Apaloderma vittatum. The sequence continues at coordinate 3,316 of NW_009727554.1, read as the reverse complement.
GTTTTCCTTTCATGTAGGATTTTAAAGCATTTTCTCCAGTATGGCTGAATTGTTTTCAGATAGGATGCCAGTGGCTTTATGTCCAGCCTGTTCCTGGCCTCTCTGTTGGGACTGCCAAGAATGTGTCAGAGGGTGCCAAAAGTAACTGCTGGATTTTGGTCTGTAGGTGCTGGAAACTGGTTTCTATTTTAACCTTCAGAAAGTGTGTTATAACTGACAGAGAGCAGAGAATTTTAAAAATAGATTTAGCATGTCCTTATGAAGCTGGCAGTTTTGTTGCCATTATGCTGGAATGCCTGACAAAAGGGTCAAGAGAGTCAGTCTCTCTTTCAGAGTGGAAAGCATGCCTCACCAGGAGAGAAATGCACAGAGTTCCCAAGAGTGGCTGGGACCCTTGGATACCTCCCTTTCCATGTGCATGTTAAAGAGACCTGACCCCTACTGGGAAATTGCTCTGCACTTAAAGAAAAGGTGGACTCTTAAGGTAACCACATTAAGTACTCAGAAACTGTGGCTCTCAGGACTTTGAAGTCCCTTTTAAATGCTTCCAGCAGAAACGTCTAAAGCATAGACAGGTCCAAACCCCAAGATTATAGGAGAAACATCCAAGTATAAAGGAAAGATTTGAGTTTCTACTCTAAAAATTCAAGATTGTAATCTTGTCTTAGGAATCCTTTTTAGGGAATTTTGTAAGATATTAGGAAAAATGCCAAAATTCAAGGATGTAAGACAGGGGGATGTTGCTTAGCTGTTTTAGAAGGGGAAACCCCTAGATAACTATTCCCATTGTCTCTACCAAATGGTGTGATCTTGAACAAGTCCTGAAACCATGGCCAAGCCCGTGAGCCATATTGTATATTTAGGTGCATAAGAAATGTGTTGCGGAGCTCAGTTAATACTCGCCTGCCATGGACAAAGTTCTGTAGAAATGTTAACAATTTATTGAATACCAAAATGCTGATGAGTGCTTTGGACTGATATAGGATTCCTGCAAATCATAGTCCAAATGTGTACATTAGCAGATCTTCAAAATCATGAACTTAAGGAATCTGACTGGAGATGTCCAGAGACCAGTCTTGGGTTCTGTATCTAGTCAACAGAGAGAGAGAGAAACTATTGCAAAGGGGCTGTTCAGTGTCAGCTCTGTACTGTATTCTACAGGAGTCCTTCCCTTTATGCTGGCCACACTGAGAGCTTGATTTAAGGTACTGTGAATACTCACCAAAGACCTCAGCCTCATAGGAGTCCTGCTCTAGTTCTCTTTCAGACAAATTTCCTTTGCCGAATAACACATAGGTTTGCTCAGTTCCTCATCCAGACTAGTTATTTTGCATCTTCAACCTGAGTTTTGGTTAAAACTGTTATGCAGGATGTGCCTGTATAGCTTAGAGGAAAAAAAATACATAGCGTTTTACCACTGCCTATGGGAAATGGATTTATAATGAAGCACTGAGGAATAGTATGTGTAGGTACAGGCGGGATGAGACTCTTAACAAAGGTCAGACTGGTGAACCCAAAAGTGCAGAACACTGGCTTGTTGCACAATCCATAGGCTTTAGTTTGTGTAACTAACATATATGCAGTAGATAAGCAATTCTTCTTGGCCCTTGCCGTACTGTGGTTGCAGTGGGCAACCTTTACAAAGGGATGAATTGTTCTTAAACTACAAATGGAGCACATTGCACATGAGGAGACTGTTAACTATGCAAAACATCTGCCACTGTCTTGCTATTTGTCTTCTTGAGCAGAGCTAGCTGCTTTGGAAAGCAAAAGGCTTTCATTACCTATTTGCTTTCAGATTCCCTATCCTTTTTCAAACAGTAATGCTAGTTTCACAGTGTAGCGGACAAGAGCTGAAGGCAGGAATAGATCTGCAATTGATCCTGCTGCTGACTAGGGCCATACAGTGGTCACCAGCAACATAGAATGGCCTTTGCCCAGACACTCCTGGAACTGTACGGGGAGACTCACAGAGGAGTAAGAATCTTGCATAGGAAATACTGATCAAAAGGATTTTTTTCCAATATTTTAAATGAAAGATTAAGTAAAGCAGATCTAAGAACTGATGAAAGTCCTGCTCTATATAAATGCACAGATAAATGGGTTAGATGTGGTAGATAGCAATTGTGGAATGCTTCTGCTGGTACTCTTAAGGTACACTTAAGGATAAATTACTCACAGAAGTGGTATCTGGGCTGTTCAGTGCTAGTTCTAGTACTGGTACTAGTACTATGGTTCTAACTGGTACTAGTACTAGTACTAGGTTCTAATACATAGTACTAGTACTATGGATCTTGTTTGTTCTCAATATCTCAGTTTGTTTGTGATGATTATTGGAACAAAGGCACAGGATAGTGCTTCTTTAGTTTCTACTGTGCAGTTTCCCCTAATTAGTGTCATTTTTTGATAAAGGAAAAGCACAAGGAGTAAATTTTCCTCTAGTTTTTAAAAGGGTCTCTCAAACACAAGGTTGGACCACACTTAGAAAACAGTGGTCCTTCACAGGAAGCAACGTTATACTAAATGTCAAGAGGGAACTGCTGGAGTTGCTTGCTAGTCGTTATGCTAATGATTCTAGCAAATGTAAAACCTCTCCCCTCACATGCACACTTGGCTGTTTGCACCAGTGCAATGGATGTTATATGTTGCTACCTAAAAGACTGGCAGTCTCTAGGGTTCAGTAGCCAGAGGTGTTCATCTTTAAAACTGGCTCTTCTTGCACGCTGTGATTCTTCCTTCAAACCAAACAGCTCCGAGAAGACCATGACCAGACTCTAGAAGGTCACATCTAGCAAGAAAAAACAGGAGTTGTCTTCCTTAGTCTGTTTCAATATATCCTTAAATATTTCTTCCTATAGTTTTCCATGTTTTCCATACTTTCCTGCAAATAGCTTTACCTTTTCTTATAGTTCTTCGTATACTGGCTTACTTAGATTTATTTGTGTGAGCAATATCATGCTATGCTGAATTATGTTGAATATTATATTCCTGAAATACAAATATTGAAGTGCATTTACATATATGAGTAAGAGCTTGTTGGGAAACCAAGTTATCTTTGTAACAGCTGAGGTATTCATTTGCATCACGTTTTTACTAGGGACAAGCAAAATTAATTAGTCAAACTCAATTCTGCTAATTGTCCCTGTCCTCTATTTAGCGTTAGCTCCGTGCAGCTGTTGAGTGCGAAAGTTGAAAAGAAATATTTTGTGAACATAATAACTCTTGCCTTTGAAATGTTAGTGTCCTCAGTGAACTGAATTGAGATGCTATAATCACGTCAGACATTGCAAGTTTTTGTGTGTATATTAATATATAT
>NW_009727553.1:0-2812 GCF_000703405.1 Apaloderma vittatum | reverse complement strand
TCTCGGAGTCCTTTCAAGGCAGAAGCAAGCATATTGATGGGATGCTTAAGTCTGATAAAACTGAAGTTTCCAAAAGGCAAATCCTCTCCAAGAGCTTTTAAGGCATTGGTCAGCTAAGAGGAAAGATTGTAATATGAATTAGTAGTTGGCTGAAAGAAACAGATCAATGTCTTGGTTAGAGACAAACAGAAAAAGTGTGCAGATGATATTATGTTGTTCAAGGTAGTAAGGTGGGCAGTGGCAGTCAGTGTAGACTCATAGAAGGACTTTGCAAGGCCCAGGAAACAATGAAACAGTGAGCAAAATTTAATATAGATGAATGTAAAGTGACTCATGGGGAAAAAACCAGTCTGAGTTTTGCATTAACATGTTGAGCTCTGAACCTGCCATCTCTCAATGTTTACGATTGTGACTATGTCACATTTTGGCATATGTATGTGGGATCCATACATGTTTGTGATGGAGAACAGAAAGTAAATCACCTTCTATATACACATTTCAGGAGAAAGAGATCTTTTTCTCAGTCAGTCCACAGTCATTTGTGAATGAGGGAGGAAGGTCTTAAAAGGTACTGTAACCTGTTCCATTATCTGAATAGCACAGCAGTTTCCATTTTTAGATCACTTCACACTGCAGCAAAAGAGCAATTTCATTGCTTTCCCAATACAGTCTCAACTTGACTGTGTATATGGGCTTTTTAATTAGTTCCCTCCCCCCTCCATATTTACCCAGGGATATTTATTCAAGAAAATGCATTTTTGGGCACATATCCAAGTTTTATGAGTAAAAGAGCATTGGATATAAAAGAAAGCAGAACCATTTCAAATGGTTATGTCATCCAGACTGGGAAAGAAAATTTTCAATGTAATGAAAAAAAAACCTGAATATTCATGAGAGTAAAACCTATTCCAAACAAAGTTGTTACAGTGAGTCATTTATAAGCAATCCACAGCCTGAAATTTGTGCACTGTGTATATTTGATAAACAATTGTAAACAATGAAGTAAAAATCAGTCAAATAGCAGGCAATCTAACAGTAGGAAAAAGGACAACATTTAGCGGCTTCTTTTTTTCTGAAATTGTCTGTGGGGCTTTAATGTATCATGAGGCTAAAATATTGTCTGCAACAGAGCTTTGTTTAATGAATACTGGATCCAGTTCTGGAATCCAAGTTTCGGGTGCCACTGGGAGTTGATAGTGTTGACAGGTAGCTGCATCACTGATTATTACAGCACAGAATAGTCCTGCCTCATGGATGATAGTAGGGGCTGAGGACATGCATGACTGATTTGGAGACACAGTCCAACATAATAAATACCTCTGTAATGCACTTAGCATTACAGATATATCTATCTGCGTGATTTTTTTTGCTTATCCAGCAAATCATTAAGGAATCTTGTCTGTTTTCTGCAGCACAAAAAAAAAAAATGTGACACAGCAAGAAAACCAACACAATAGCTAACACTTTTTCATATGGCTTAGGAGCTTGCATGGTTGGTCATCGTAGCTCACATTTCCAGCATATTACCTATCTATATACCTGTAGCATTGATACATTAGAGTACTACCTACAAAACAGTGTCAAATTTGTAATGGGGATAATAATGGTAATACCAGAAAATGGTGGTGATAAGAATATGGATATAATGGCAGTAAATGGCAGATACAGAAATTGGACATCTTTATTCTAAATTCTTTGACTAGAAAAATAACTATGATTTCATGTCACTTTAGCTTGCTTGGAAAAGGTAGAATCTTTAACAGAAAGCTATAAATCGGATAGGTGCACTAGCTATATGTTGTTTAAACTCTCCTCCTTAGAAATACGGAGATATCCACTCAGTTGGAGAACAGAGACAATGCAATGTAACTGCGTTGGAACCAGATTTTTTGGAAACAGTATTCTGAAAATGCAAGAAATAAATTTGTCAAATGATGCATTATATGAAGACATATTGCACCCAGCTATTTACCTAAGCATGGAATATTGTTGCAGTGTGGTTGGATAGTATCATGACCATTATCTGGCAAGCCACTACAGCCATTTAACCATGAAGTTTCTTAGATAAAGAACACCGGGTACCAAAAACGTGCAAAAGTAAACTTCCGCGTATGGTGTTTTCAGTTATGGTAATATTTTCCAAAACTACTTACTAGATTAAGATCATCTTTGATCATGAGGACTAACTGCAGATGCCAAAGTAATATAATTATTGTAATCTTGCATTATTTTTCAGAGCTCAGAAGGAACAGGTTCTAGCTGTTTCCTACACAGGGTATCTTGGAGTCAACAGCTTAAAAAATGAAATAGTAAACCTATTGCCTGTACCTGAAGTTCATTACTTTTCCTTAATAAGGTATTTCTTCTTATGACTATTTCCATCTTTAAGGATAGAAGCGGATTTCCTGAAGGCAAAAAATGCGCTGTGTTTCTGTGTAGAAACTCTATATTTTATCAGTCTAAGGAACAGAAAGAACCTCAGGCTCATTGCATCTCAAGATTGCCTTAGGAAAAAGGAAAAAATGGACTTGGTGCGGATGTTTCAAAACACAGATAAAAAGATGGGTTTATATCAGAAGAAAGTAAAAAGCCAAACTTTTCCATAGTGTGCACTTGCTGATTGTTGAATGCAGGTTGATATATTGAGAAAAACTTAAATGTACTTAAAAAGTACACTTTATTCAGATTTTTTTTTAAGATATACCTCACACTAAAATAAGAACCAGTATCTCAGCAAATTTAACGGGTTTTTTATTGTCCCTTCACCTGTGTGAGAGAACTGTCAAATAAGTGTTCTTTATCTAGCTGTAAG
>NW_009727552.1:10952-33933 GCF_000703405.1 Apaloderma vittatum | reverse complement strand
GAACGAATGCACTAATTATACACACATCATCTCACAGCGCAGTTATGGGGACCATGTTAATGGTAATTGCACTTTAAATACACCTCACCGGCTTTTGGGAGCGGGACACAAGGCACACGCACCCAGTGAGCTACAAACAAAGCCCGACGCCCAGAAAGTGCTCAAGCTGCTAGAAGGAGCTGCTGCTCTAATGCTGGTTTCACCCACTTAAATACAGTTTCAAGAGACCCGAGGGAGCACTGCCAGCCCCTCCGCGGGTGGGTTCGAGGTGGAGGAGGCCGAGGGGCACAGAGGGCCATGGCAGGTCACATCCTGTGGGCCGAGGTGCGATTTAAAACGGGCTGTGGAAAACCTGGTGGCAGAAGCCCGGCTGGCAGAAGGACGGAGAAGTCAGTCACAGTTGCAGTGGTTCATCCATATAGTAAGAAAACTACAGTCAGATTTGCTTCTCAAGTCATTCCTGAATGAAGAAGCAGTCAGGTTGTCTTGATTGTCTAATATTGTCATACCACGAAGAGAAGGAGTTGCTACATTTCTTTCTCTAAAAATAGAAACTCTCCAGTTAACACTACTCTCATTACTAAACTACACAAGGCTTCCTATTACCCTTTATTCATGAGTCTAGTTCCTTCAGCCTCCCAGCTTTTGACTCAAATCAGTTACTTCCTGCTGATCCACATGAGCTCTAAAGTGCAAGAAGGTTGCTATGAGAGTGGGCTGAATTGCTTCTTTTGGAGCCAGTTTTTGATAAACTGGAGTGTTAAAACACAAAGATCCTTCCCCCTTAGTCCAGCTTCACAGGCTGGAGTAATAGCAGGTTGTGACAGCAAGATGGCCCTATTTCACCTCCTGCTGTACCTTCTGTATCAAGTTTAGAGATCAGCTGAACTTTTAAAAGTTGGTTTTCCAGAGCAACACAGCTTTCTGGACATGGCATACACTGCAGTCATACAGTCCAGCTGACGGGCGCAAGAGGATCCCTCCATGCAACTTACAGCTGTAATTAAACGCAGTGTTAAACTGAACCAACTCTTTGTTTAAAGTCTGAACTCTGACTCAAGTTTGAGCAGTAAGCTGATGTTTCATATCACGCAGAAGCCTGTATTAAGGGTTCTCAAACATGGCTGGGGGTGTGGTAGAGAAAGATGCATGCACATTGACAGATAACAAATTACTGCCTTTCTGGCAGCTTAACATCATTTTAGCTACCAAGACTTGACAAGAATTGCTGCCCTCACTATCTCAACATAGTAATTTAAGGTGCTGAAATATGCAAAGTCAGACAAATTCCATTAAAGTGCAAAGAAAAGCTATCTTAAAAATAGCAATGTAGCAATTTCAAAGTTGTTGCATTTATTCCTGAGGAAGAGAGGATCCTCATCCAGAGTGGGGTGAAGAGGCTAGTCAAATTTCATGTGTCAGTTTTTTGTGAGATGAGCTTTAACTTAGGCCGCTGTAAATTGAATGAAAAAAACACGGAGAATGGAGATAAGGAGCTTTGGGGATTAAAAGGAAAAAAAAATAACTGAAACCCAAACCCTTCGTTACTATCTTACAGCTTTTTCCAAGTAGCACTTTGCTCTTGCAGTTCTGAAATTAATGAAGTGCGCAAGGATTATTGCTGCATGTATTTTACTTCAAAGCCGTTTTTTCCCCAGAAGTCAGAGGCTTTGCATGTCTGTTAACACAGTACTTCCCAGGCCGCTTTTTCTCACACAAACTTAGGGGGTTTGACTCAATGCCAGAGGAACAAAAGAGGAGCAAAACAACATCCTTACCTTTGCAGCTGTGACCACAAGGTAAAATCAGGCACGGGGAAGAACTGATGCTGGGGAGTTGATTTCCCTGCACTTAAAGCACCCCAAGCGTTGGAGCTCACACAGAGAGACAGGCCCCATGTGACTGTTAGAGCACTTGACCTTTCTTTCATTCCTGCCACAGTTTAGCCAGCACAGGTGAGTGCAACTTCTCTGTCAGACAGCACAGCTCTGTGTGAGCTTTGTTACTGTACAGCAGTTTCTCTTACTTGCCTGTACTACCTTAGCTATTTTCAGCACGGCTCTTTGCGCAGTCCTAGGGGATGAGCAGCCAAGCTTGTGGTTGGTCTGAGAATTAGGAGGCAGCTCTAGATACGGAGCTGAAGGCCACATCAGCTCCAGCCTGCTTTTGTGCGGACACCTCGGAGCTTGTCCAACTCACAGCTGCACAAGCGCCAGAGAAACAGAAAGCAACAACCCGTGTTTGTGAACTCTGTGTCTTGAAACGCTTACAGGTTCAAGGCGGGGGGGAGGGGCTAGAATTTAGCTGGATTTTTCTATTTTGTCTATAAAGCTGTTAGTGACTCACTCTACAGTTTTGAGCTGTGATTTTCTATAACTGAGGAGGTTGTGGAAAAAGGCTTTATTGTTTCTCAGTTTCTGGAAGTAAGCAGCATTTGTGACCATAAAGCTAGTGTGGGAGCTAACCTCATGAAGATGCAGTCTTACTATTTCTTATGAAATGCTAAGTAGAAAAAAAGTACCTCTTTGGGAGTGTACTTCTGAAACCACCTGATACACAAGAAGATTTCAAAATTTATTAACACAGTTCTAGTTGTCAGTTCAGCGTTGCTTCTTAGTCTTTTCCCTGTTGTAAGCAACTTGGAAAGCATCACCAGCTACTAATACTGACATTTAAGTACATTTGAGGGATGCTTTCTGGTATGAGACTGGCTTTAGTTAAGTGATAGAATACTTTCATTTGGTGGGGTAGCAGTGGTGGTTTTTTATTTAAAAATTTCACCGCAGTAATAATAGCTGCTTCTCCGAGGGCAGAGTAGTTTGCTTTTCTTTGTATTTATGTATTTTCATTAAATGATCACACAGCATACCACCAGCTAAAATACATAGTACCTGTTTCCAGAGCTGTTTCAGAGCACTCTGCATATCCACTGTGCACAGCAGATAATTTGGAGGGGTTTGCCCTGCCTTTCTAACCCCTCCCTACACCAAATAAAAAGACATTCCTGCTATTAATTTGATTACTACACTAAACATAGTAATCCCAATTATCCATTACCTAAAAATGGATTCTACCTCTCATAGATAAAACTGGAGACACATGAACAGGGAATGTTTTCATTTTTCATATCTGCAGCTATATCTGCTTTGAGGGCTTTGTGAGCTTCTCCCATTAACTAACAAAGAGATAGAAATCTTCCACATCCCTGTGTGCTTGCTCCAGATGCGGATTAAATTCATTAATGGCAGCAGTAGTCTCTCAGCCTGTCTGGCAGGTGTTGATCTATGCTCCAGCACTGGTGTGTATTTGCACTTTGATGATTTCGAATGAGTTAAAGCCAAGAGCGTGCTTTTGAAGCACTGTCTCGTGTACTGCACTTTGACTTGAATTTTTTCAGACGGACCACCAGAGGCTGCACCGCAAGACAATGCCTAACACCCTCCACAGCTGGTAGGTGGGAAAGTCTTTCAGAGCAGGCAAGAGCTCATCTAAGCAAACCGCACACACAAAACCTACATAGTGGAAACACGGCCCTCAGCACCAGGTATTTTGATTTACAGACCTGTACTTATAACTGATGTAGGTTTAGCCAGCAGTAACTATAAAAGAGATCAGCCTGGCATTCAAATAATTAGAAATTGATGTATTGAACTCCCCCAGAAGGAAAACCCATAAGCAATGGGAATATTCATAGAGGAAAGTTTGATCCAACAGAAATCTAACACAGTTCCGAAGACCGAAGACCAGTGTTTTCCAGTCTTTTAACACTCTACAGGAGTCTCTACAACAGGTATGTGGTGTTGATGAACACCACAAACTGAACATGTAAACACAGGATGGTACGTCTAGAGCTGGAGTGCTTGAAAAAGGCATGCTCATCCGAACAACATTCATTTTAACCTAACATAAAAAACCATTCACCTGAGGTGAGGAAATGTATGTAGGATGCTTAGGAGGTAGGAGAAAAGAAGATACTCAGAATGTGGAGACATTTGTAGATAGAAGGTGGCTAGACTGCCTAATGGGTTTACTTTGGCAGGTTGTAGGTAGAAGGAACGCAAGTCATGCCAGATACACAAATTAACAGTAAAGTAGGGAGTTGTGTCCTGTTCATGGCATAAAAGAACCATGAAACATTAAAACTAGGCACAGAAATATGAGTTAAAGAATTAGCAAGCTGCAAGAACCTACTCTGGAAAGCGCTCTGAGTAAGAGTGATTACGATTCATTAGATGCACTTAGAGGCAAATCGGATGCTTTCCATATAGACATGGTTTTTTAGATACTGCTGCTGGGCTGCTCTTCAGCCTACTGGGAAAAAAGTATAAGCCAGTAGGAGAAAGCCAGAGTTAGCTAAGTAAAAAGTCAAGGATAGTGTAGGTGGGCACACAGTGAGAAGACCAAGCCATACCTTACAGGAAAAATACCATATTTAGCAGCATTATCGCAACCCGTAATAGGGTGGACTCTAAAGAAACATTTGCCATGTTTGATGGGACTGGTTAACCAGTGAGTATGTTATTAATGAGTATTCACAGGAAGGAGACACAGTTTCTCAGCAAGTGACATGGCAGTGTTTTCACATGACTTCAAGTAGCAAAAATTTAATTTTGAGTCAATAAAAGTTTTAGACTTGAATTTTTACCCTGGCCCCTTGGCATCACCTCTCCTTAGGATCCAGGGAGCTGCAACACTGAGGTAGGTCATACGCCAACCCATTTTGACTGCTGAGTTTAGACAGAATAGTGTTACTTATTCTGCTAGAGCTGGAAAGCAACTGTCAGCACTTAGAACTACAGCGTGAGTTGCTGCAAGAAGTTTATGAAAATCCTCTGTTAAATAGAAAGCAGAGAAGTGCATGTGAGTTATTAGAGCTGCAGCTCTCTAAGCTTAATCCTGGCACCCAGGAACATTTCCTAGGGTTTTATTAGATATGTTACATTTGTGGACACAGCTGTACAAGCACTGAGAGAAAAATAAAAGCGTACGTGCTTCAGAGCCTGCAGTACAGTTAGAGAGATACAGCATAGCAGCACAAGCAAAGAGGGGACATTGCTATATATAAATTTGTCGTTACATTTGGTCTAGGCAATTGCATAGACACAAAGCTACTTTAGAAGTGCTTGTTGGCTGTAGTACAACATTTCTACCTGTAACACAGCTGGAAAGCCTACCCTTAGAGATGGCTTGTAATAAATAGTACCTTGATGATTCCCTGTGCTGTATAGAAGTACATCAAGAGTTACTCAGTGGAAGCCATCACACACCACTTGGAAAAAGGCAATTAATGGTTTACCAAGAGTCCTTTATACATCAAACAACAAGTTTCAGTCCTTTAAAAAATAAATCAGAACTTGCATCCTAGGACATTTTCACTGAGTTTCCTGCCTAAAGTAGCTGTAGCCTCCTGCTGTAGAACAATGACTCTTCAGACTAGAAGCTCCCAGGTACCTTCTCTCAAGTTTTGATGCCTATCACCTGCTTCTCTTTATAGCCTTTCTCCTCCAAGCCTCCCAGGTGCAAAGCATGCAGTTGAAAAATGTGCCTTTTAACTCTGCCTTCCCCAGAAGTGGTGAGGGGTATGTTTTTCCCTGTCTTTATCCTGTTAAGTATGGAGGACTAATTCTGAAAAAAAAAATAATAGTGTCAGGTTTTTTTGTTTGGTTTTCCCCCGCCCCGTTAGGAATTCATTGCAAATTCCACAGGCTTCTGAGTAAATGGTTTGATCTCCAAGAGTTACAACTGCTCTTCAACACAGGATGTTTCTTCCCATCTTTATTACAAAATCTGCACCGATCTCCCTACTGCTTCCATTTAATTGGAGTTTTGCCACCAACTTAAATAGGTAGCTCAGGTCCAAATTCATTAGCAGATGGAAAGGTTTACTCTAAATGTTGGATGTAGCAGAAGGATGATTAGAAGCTGAGCAGTTGCTTTTCCATGGTGAGCATGCCCTGGCTTGATGAGGTTATTTCCTGAACCTAAACTGTAAACAAGCAACCATGTAAAGTCTCAAGCCTGCGTATGGGCTGCTGGATGCATCTCTTGGAAATTTTGAGAAAGAGTAGCAATCATCACCTCCCTGAATTCGGTGAAACATTTTCTATTTGCTTGACTGGAGCCAGGATTTTGCTGTAGGTGCCTGCTCTCTGACTTTGCAGGGGTTAATGCACACTACACAGTAAATTCCTCTGAAAACTGTTTTAGCTCCTCTCCTCACCAGTTCTCCCTTTTCCTTTAGGATAACTGAGTTTTAAAATGCTTTTCTTAATCTCCATTCCACTTTTTAAACTAGAAGTTTAATAGATATCCTTTCAGCAGTCTGCTTGAGCAACACTATTGGCATCACTTTCACACTATATTAGTCATAATGCACACTTGTATGATGTCTTCCATCAGAGTTTCAAAGCACTTAACAAATATTAATTAAGTATTGTGTCTCTGTGAGCTATGCATGTAATTAATTTTATAAGCCAATGCCATAAAAGGGAGAGAGAAGGGTGGATTCTCACATTAGTGCATAGCGTCTTACTCGTTTACAGTTCACGGGTGTTTAGACCTGAAGGAAGTTCCCTGTGCAGCTTTTGTAATGGCCACAGTAACAGGAACATTTGTGAAGCTTAATTGCAAGACACCTCTTGTATTCCATGATGTGAAAGCATGTCCTCTCACGTTTGTTATAAAATGAAATTATGGTAAATCAAGTCAGTAGAGAAGACAGGTGGAGGAGTCTTGAGCTCCAGCCCTGCCTTCGGTTCATCAGAATAGGTATTCCTAAACTTCCGTTGTCCTCTGTTGGCTTTTCCACAGGTAGCGAAGGACTTTCTGGGTGTTGCAGGCTTCCTTTTTCCAGACACATTTATTCTTTCCACCTGGAAATCACATGTAGGCAGATTTTGAGGACTTCCTAAATTTGCCTGGGCTCTCCAGGTGTCTGGTAGCTGTAGGGAGCAGACATTTCTGAATGACTTGCTGCGCGTCTGAAACTCCTGATGCAAGACTGGGAGCATGCACTGCAGCTGCAGAACATGAAGCAGCCTAGGAGGAGCAGCTGGGGGGGGGTGTGTGCTGTGCTGTCCAGCCATGCAAAATTCTTCAGAAATAGCAGTTTTGCAGACAGTGTACAGCTACTAAGATCCTGTGCAGTCAGACTCGTTCTTTCATGGGGGAGCTATGCAGTTATTTGCATATTATATATCCCCTGGCTCCTGAGTGTGCTGCAGCTGCTGCATATACATGTATCTTTTCTATCCATTAAATCCTCTGCAGACGTAGGGGATTCCTACTCCTCTATATATCCTTATATCCACACTCCTCCAAAGCACCAGTGACCAAGACCCGTACTGGTTCCAGTTCTCCCTTCAGCTCCCCCTTCCCGCTCGGTCCCCATGTGTTGCCAGGTCTAGCTGAGAGGTGGCGTCCCTGCCCAAAACAGGGAGGTTGGACTAGATGATCTCTAAGGTCCCTTCCAGCCTAGGCCATTCTATGATTCACTTCTAATGACAAGTCTTTGCACTAAGACACCGTTTCCATGACACACCTAGAGACAATTTCACATTTTGCTACCACCAGAAGAGAGAGGTGGCAGTCCCCAGTCCTTTGCCTTTCCAGCTTACCTTGCACTGGTTCTGGTATGCGTTGGATCCCTCCATTAGCCACTTTGACCTATTAGCCTAGAAGAAAAATTACAGAAAAGTGGACAGCCTTCTCTGGAATGTGAGTTACATCAGCTGGCTAAACGACAGATAAAAGGTAAAGAAGTACCCGAGCTGCTGCAAGTGCAGCCGATAGGCCGGGAAAGGGATTGAGAGACTTGACTTCACACTTTTGCAACAGTGACTTGTTAGATCAGCTTAGCTGCCTGGGAATTTCTTTTCTTTTGCAGAAGAGAGGCCCTACTTTGCCTCTTTTTCTCTCCCCCTTGTCATTTATAGCTATTTCATTCAATCTGGGGAAATTTGGGTGGATTCACAGGTTTTGTCATGCCGCCAGGTAAGAAGCGTTATCAAGGGTTTTCTTTGTCACGATCTTACAGGCAATTGCATATAAACTTTCTTTAATATGCTTCTGTGGCCAAAAAGCCAGGTGGGGTATTTGTTTTCCCTAGCTATTCCTATGTTGGAGGCTAAAAGCATTGCTATCATCACGTTCGGAAACTTACACGCTTTTTAAATACGCTTATTCCGATTCTGAGGTGTAAGATCCAACTAGATGTGAGCTGGAAGAGTGGAAACTGAAAACTCAGTGAAATTCTGATTATGCCTTCTGTATTATTCGGGAAATGATGGAAGACTTCAGCACATTAATAAAGCAACTTAGACACCCTTCTGCCACAGTGATGGAGCGCAGATCAGAAGTTTCTCATCAGCTTGACACAACCACACCCAGCATTCATTCATTAATGGCATACTTTTAGCATAGGTTATAACTGTACACATCATACAACAAAGTAGTGCCAAGAAGTCCTCTGTCCAGAGGGAAAAGAAGGACCAGAAAGAAAAGTCTGCTTGATTAAAGTATTCTCAGTGGCTCAGAACATCGATAACTCTGACACAGTTTGCTGTGAACTTTGAAAGGGTGGGAAGAATAACTGCGCACCACTGCCTTTGTTTGATTGTATTGTTCAGAATGAATCCCCAGTTGATAAAATAATTCCTGGTAAAAGGCAGCTTTCAGAAGTCGTGTGCTCAAAGTGTACCCGGTAGATTGGTCTGTAAAATATGCACAAATTAGTGGTTTGGGGCTGCCCATCTGTTTTGGTGACAGAAAATGAAGGTCCAAGTATATGTGTTTTAAAGCAGATATGACACAATTCAGGTTTGGAAAAAGAAAGAAGGTCCATCCTTCCCTGATACAGGAAAGAAAAAAACCTGTTTTGTTTGTCCTGATACTCGTTCCATAGGGTCTCAGAGTTAAACTTCACATGGAAGGAAGAAGGCATTTGCTTACTGTTTTTGCATTTGTAGAAAATAAATTTCCACACCTCCAGTTTAGGAAAATCCCCGTTGTAATTATACTAACTGGGCAGAGTACAGATGAAATTCATTCCTGGCAGGATGGCGTTGACTTAGTGGCAGAGCACCAGGAGCGAATCTGGCCCGTTCTCTGTGTGAAAGCGAAAGCGTGTTAGCCAGTTGTTTCAGAAGCACGTAGGGTAATACGCCTTTGGATTGTACACAGCTAATCCTCTTTATACATTGCTGACTGTAACCTGCTTAGTCTTACATGAAATGTGTTCGCCGTCTTTTCATGAGCCTGATCCAAAGCCTGTTGAAGTCAGTGGAAGGAGTCCAGATTTTTTCTCAGTAGTTTTGGAGCCGACTCTATATGAACAGCTGGTCTAGCACTGAGTCTTCTAGTTGAAAGACAAGGAAAATAAGCAGCACCAAACCACATTGGACTCAGTGCTGGAATAAAGATATAAATGAAAGTAATATGAAACTTGTAAAACCAGACTGGACGAAACATTCTGCAACATGCTGCAGGGAGCAGTCTAGTGCTAGCAGGGGAATAAGTTAGCTATTTAATGAATTCTTTTCCGTAGCTTTTACTTTTCCACATATTCTGTAATGTAACAGTACTTGTTTTTCCTTAGGCAAATAGCTGCCAGACAGCAGCACTGGAATGAGAACACATGTAGTGTTTGCTTTTATCTTACATTACAAAAGAAGTATGAATACCTTGTGTTATTCCAAGTATAAAATTACAGGTGTCAAATCATTTGGTGCTTTAAGTGCTGTGCCAGAAAAGTAATCCAGTAAAAATAGCCATGTCCTGTCAAAAGTGAGCAGATATTATTATTATTACAGTTCCTTACTTGCATGGCTCCAACAGTGTAGGATGGCACGAAACAAAGTGTAAGACACCAGAAAAGTGTAAGACACCAGGAGGATGGAAACTAAATAAACCTAAGGGCCCAAAGCAAGAACCTGCCTGGTCTGCTTTACAGTTGGTTTTAACTTTAAAGATGCTGTTAAACAAAAGCTGTTTAACATCTTAAAGGATGATTCTTATCTAGAAATCCCAAATAATTGAAACAAAGTGTGGTTTGTGCTTGTATCTGGATAAGTATGTGGTCAACCCTTGGTCCTAAGGAACGTACTGTTTAAAAAGTAGAAAAAATATTTAGCTGGAAAGGTGAATGGATTTTTTTATCTCCACTTTACAGGTGACAGTGTAAAGCAGGGATTAATATGTCCTGACTGGCTTAGACGGTCAGTGGCTGTGTTGCCTGTGGCAGAGAACCCCGAGCTGCTGTCAAGTGCTTCACAAGCAAGGCCATCCTTACCGAGCCGAGTAAGCCTTGAGGAAGAAGCTTGCTGTGGACCTGAGCTAAGGCAGGAGGTATGAGAGCCGGGCACAGCAGAGCACAGTGCGGGTTTTGGTGTGTGAATTTCTCCTCAGCAGAGCATGAAAAGCCACACACACTTTGTGCAGCTCCTGGAAATGAAGTTAATACTTTTATTGTCCATTTCCACAAAAGGGTTTGAAGAAAATCTGTTTAGTAGTTTATTTCCCTAAAGGGGGCAGAGGACCCACTGCATTTAATACTTTTTCCAGGCCTGCAGAGCTACAGTGAAACCTGGACAGAGACAGCCTGCTTTGCTAAACTGGAGACATGCTGCTTCTGTCAGTATAGATGTTAAGAAGCTTATTAAAGGACACAGCAGCTGACAAGTGAATCTTTAATCCCTGTCCAATCCCGTAAATTTATGACCAGTGTAAAGCAGTTACACAAGTGAAAAGAAACTTTTACCCTTTAATTCGTATGCATTTCCAGATGAGATGTGTTTACTTGCATGTGATAATCAGAACACGTTTTACTTGTAATGTTCACAGTTAATTTTGTCTGCCTTAAAAAACACTTCCAAAAAAACATCTCTCTTCCCCTACTTCTTGAAAACCGTGGGAGTCATATTCACTGTCCACGCTGGTATTTTTAAGTAAGTGGCATGTAGGGTGTGGCAGGCTGCAGAGTATGCTGCTGAACAGCAGGCCAACTCCTGATGCTGCGAGACTGCAGTTGTGTTGAAAGGTCAGAAATGTCAAGGGCATGTACGCCAAAGCTTGCCTGTCCTGACGGAGTTAGGAGTGAGGGGTTAACAGTCACACATGTCAATTCACAGAAAAAACTCTTAATTTCGTTGCCCTTTTCTTTGGAAACCACATGCTCATGCTGAATGTAAACATCTCATGCTGCAATAAGTCCGTTTTAGGTTCCTTTTTCACATAAGTTTCATTTCTATTAATCTGTGAAAATACTCAGTACCAAAACCCAGAACCAGCTATGAAACATAAATTGTGGGATTTTTCAATTTCTAAAAAATAAAAAATAACATAAGTTGTGGTTTCTTTCAGTTTCTGAGAAAAAGAACACTGCAGTAGGTCTGTCAGTCAGTAGATCAAAGGATGCACCTCGGTATGCTGTAACGTGAGCTATTTGTTCAGTAGTTAGCTCTAGTTAACTAACATGACTATTCATTCTAAAATAAGCACTCTGGCAGTGTTTGCTCCCAGGCAAATACTTGTTCTGCTACAGTTCTTTCTCGGCTCAGCTGCCTCTGATCCCCTTTGCAAGTGCCGAAGCTGTTAGCCTTTGTAGTCATGAGAGTTAATTACCACTCATTTTGTTCACTTTTCTGCGTGGCCAAGAAGCTTTTATGTCCTTTACATGGTTGGGGAGTGGAAAGACTACCCTGCTTTAAGGGACTGCTTCTTATGCAATGTGTGATTAATAGGTGCCAAGAAGTGGTCGCCACATGCGTATGGGCAGGTTGGTGGCTGTGCAGCTGCACTGCTAATTACATGGCTGGGCTGGCTGAGCACGGTGCATCTGATGGTGGAGATAGGCTCCAGGGCCCAGCAGGAGATCGAAGTTAAAAGTAAACTGGGCCACCTGGGAAGTGGGAGCTAGATGTGGCATCTGGGGACAGATGGGATGGATCTGCTGGACATGTGGAGAGTACAGCTACTACTGTGGAGAGTACAGCTGTGAGATGGGACAGTGAGTAAGGAGCAGAGGAAGCAGTTACTAGCAGGCTAAAGCAATTTGTGTAGCAACTCGCTGTACTCAGCATGGCCCTTTGGTATTGGGCTGGACTCCCTTAGCTTTGGGAGTGGTTGTGGTGGTAGGAGAGGAGCGTATATTATAGTTGAGCTTTCATATCAGTCCAAGAACACTAGGTTGATCTCCCTGCCTGAAAGCATTGTCCCCACCAAAGCAGATATTCAAACACAGTGATTTTTAGAGGTTGTGGCCTGCAGTAGTAGGAAGCTCAGCAGAGACCACAGCATCTCTAATCACTGAGTTTTTCACTTGAATTATGTTTTTCCTTTTCAGCTAAATAATCTGTAGCAAAAAGCCTTTTACTGTGTGCTAAGCTACTCTCAAGTGCTCTTGTTTCCAAGGGTGACTCTAATGGGGGCACCAATGCACTCTCAGAAGTGAGTTCTTATATGTCCCAGTTACACATTTACTTCCTGTCCTGGTCACTGTTTGTGAAAGAAAAAACGACAAAATAGCAAAACAAAACGTAACCCACGGCCATGCAAACGTAACCCACATGTCCCATGCCATGTACACCCATGAGAAAAACACAGACTTGCAGTGCTACAGAGGAAGTCTCAGATACAAACATTTCAAAGGAGGAAAGCTTCTAGTCTTCATGTACATGCTAAAAATTCTTTTACAAGAATAAGTCACATAACTGTAACTATTTTTAAGCTTATAAGTTTCCTGTTTAATACTTGTGGAATAAGTCTATGCAGCTAGCTGGAGGCCAACTTTAACCTTGGGCCATCAAAATCTGTTGACCTGTGGTTTGGTACAGAGCAAGCCATTGTTTTTTTCCCTCCTTTGAAATAAGGGATATCTGAGAAACCTCTAGCATCAATAGAAAAGAAACAAAAATCACAACTGACTCTGTGCTATGTGTTTTTACTTAGCTGCCTAGTTTTGCAAAGTAGCCAGATACTGAAAATATGGCTTAATTAAGCAGATGTCAGAAGCTCACCGTGATTAATTTATACTGACTCTGGTAGATACTAAGAGGACGTTAAGCATGTGTGCAATTCCAGAGCTGTTTCATTCTGGTTTGAGACTAAGCAGCAGCTGTGAAAAGAGAAGGCTGAACTGGGGTGTTCTGCTCTTGAACAAACACTTTTATTTCTAAAGCAAAGTCTCATGGCAATGCACTGCAGGGCTCATGATTCATAAAGCCAGTCAAGTGCTGAAAGGAGTTATGGCTTGATTTGTGGCTTATAAAAATAGGAGTTTGCTAATAAATGTGTTCTTCAGAATTACAGTCCAGCACATTCTTAAAAGTGGAGCTCATGGCTTTGTCTTGAACAGTAGCCTCCTGTGATTACTGCATACTGTGCTGTTATGATAGGTGAGACAGCTTCCTCCTGGCCACTTAGTTGTCGCCAATAAATGGCGCAAAAGAATTGGGATGACCTGTTCTAAAAGGGACAGAGCAAACAGCAGAGCACTGCCATTGACGAACAAACTTGCTTTAAGCACATTCTCTAGTTGGTCTGAGTCACTGGTCCTCAAATATCTTTATTCTCTTCTTCCTCCTCCGTATTTCCCCAAGCTGTATTACAAAGCAGTGCTTTGACTGGAAGCTGGGGTGCATTACGGGGACACTTCTGAGAGCAGGCAGACTTTGGGAAGGGACTGCACCAAGGTACTGAGAAAAGACGACTGGAGTTCAGATTGCAAGAGCTGCTTGGGTCAAGCATTGCTTCTTAAGACAGGCTCTGGAAGTACGTACCCTGCCATGGGTAAGCCATGCATGAGTTTGGCAACTTCCTCGGTGCCGCTTCCCTCTACTCCCTGTTCTATCTCCCATCCCTGGAGTTGTTCCTGTTGTTTCCTCCTGATGCAGTCTTTGCTCTTTAGAGAGTCTCAGGCTGGGTGTTCCTCTCCCTGTGATCTCCCTATCCTCAACACTGGGAATTTCAGTTGTACATCCAGAATCTTCAGAGGGAAAAAAAAAGGCATTCCCCTGGTGATGAAATGGAATGAGTCAAATGTACCTTCTGGCAAGAGGGTCTGAGACCTGGAGGTCAGAGCCAAGTGTGTCGGACTGTGATAATCCAACCAACCTGGATAATATGGCCACCCAGTTATGTTTTAAAATTAGTACAGCTGAGCAGATGTATTTTGGTAAGGCTTAAGAGGAATTGATTTTCCAGAAACACTAAACTAGGAAGCATTGCTTATTTGTTCATAGTGTCCAATTTTTCCTAAAGTCAGCCAAATACGCAGTTTTGGGGATATACTTCTAGTATATCTAGTATATATCTAATAATATCTAATATATCTAGTATATCTAGTTTATGAGTTCAACTCATAAATCTGCCTTCACCAATTTAATTCCCTTATCAGAACACATCAGAATTTTTTCTTCTCTTAACATGTCTGTATATGCCTGTGTCTTTCAATATGTATCCATGTGTATCCCATTATTAACAGTTAGCATTAACTGTAGCCATCAGAGATGAAATGGACTGTAAAATTTCTGTGCCATCTGCCAAACAGCAGACTGGCTTCAAAAAGAATACTCAGATATCTGTTTTTGAAAGCTAGGCTGGATGATGAGGATGATGAAGTTGCTGTGCGAGCAAAAAAACTCATTTCTGAATTGGCAAGCTTTTTGAAAATCAGAAATTTCTGCTATCTGATATGCTGTCTTTCAAATGCAGGATTCCAGTTTTCTGCTTCATAAGAACCGTGTTAGAACAACACATAGTTGAGCAAAGCAAAGTAAATGGTACGACAAAATGTTTGAGTATTTCTTGCCCCTCCATGGAAGAGAGATGCTTGTCAGCACAGGAGGCTGCAGCGAGCCCAGTTTTGGTGGCAGCAGCAGCAGCACCAGGGGCAGCGACAGGATGGCAAATTTGTACATGAAAGAATACAAATTTGATTATAGTATTGGTTATGTTGTTAGTCAAGTTCAGCCAATTGCATTTATGTTGAGCAACACTCAGAGCCTGCTGGAGCCAGTGGGAGTTTTGCCACTTCCCTGGGGGTTGGGATTTTGCTCATTGTTTAAATCAGCTGTATCTTCACAGAAACATATGGGAGCAAATGCAAAGGTTTTGAAATGAGGGAGCCAGTAAGCAGCTTTATGCGTTTACTTCCTTACGCAGGTAAAAGCTGAGACAGCAGAACCCGTCTGCTAGACCTTCAACACATCTCTCTAAAACCCATGTTAGAGTGAGAGCATTCTTTTCTATTTTATTTATGGCCCTCGCTGCCTGAATGAGTGTGTCTGGAGCTCAGATGCCTTACACCCTTATTTTAAGTTAGTTAACCTGAAAACCTACACACGCTGTCACATCTTTGCTGCGGAAATGCCAGGCTCTGTAGTTGAGGTGCTTTTGTGTATGTGTATGTTTTTTAAGTGAAAAGGCTGTTAAACTTCACGCATAAACACCATTCTCTTGTCTCTTTTTCCCCCTCCCTCTTTTGTTACAGGCTGTGGACTAGCATTGAATATTCAGGGAAAGCTCCCCAGAGGGATTAGGGACATGGACAGATTTTAAACAGGGCCTTAATGCATGGACATGAAAGGACAAACATTCTAGTGGGAATACTAATGCAAATGCCCTGCTTTTGGGTCAAAATGCATCAAACAGCTGCTTGCCTGCTGAAGATGCTTTTAAAATCAATACAGACCAGAAATTATAAAATTTATAAACAGAGATCTTGCTATTTCCTTAGTGCAGTAGCCAGAGCGCAGTACTTCACTGACCCACTTTGTTACAAAGCCCACAACGTTGTCAGGTACCAGTGCTAGAGAGACTCGCATCCATGAATCCCTTTCTGCAGGGCTTAGAATTCCAGATCCTGATGAAACTTTTTTCAGACAGGAGTCGTCTGTGTCTTTCTCAGAGAGCTATGGGAACCAGGATGTAACAGCTGTAGGAATTAAATGCTTTTATGTAAACTGCCATTATCATCAGTTACTCTGATTACACAGTTGTGGAAGATAGCCTATTGTAATTTCTGATAAATCTACATTACAAGAAATCCAGTGAAGCTGTTGCACAAACAAGCAGTAACAGAATCACAGAATTACAGAATCATAGAATCATGGAATCACAGAATGGTTTGAGTTGGAAGGGACCTTAAAGATCTTCTAGTTCCAACCCACCTGCCAGGGTGTCCCTGGCAGGGACACCTCCCATTAGACCAGGTCGCTCAAAGCCCTGTCCAACCTGGCCTTGAACACTTCCAGAGAGAGGGCTTCCACAACTTCTCTGGGCAACCTGTTCCGGTGCCTCACCACACAGTACATATAGTTGGGCCAGCTGCGCAGCAGTTGAACTCAAGTGGAGTGCAGTTGTAAAAACTGACAACCTAGATGGGTCAGCATCTGAAGCTGGGTTGCATAATACTAACACGGCAGTATCAAAGCCTCTGTGCGGCTTTAATCACCACATGGTTGGTATCTGTTACTAAGCTATGTGCATGTTAAAGGAAGGCTTGACAGATTTAAAATAAATGTAATGAAAAAATACTTCAAGTACCTGATGTTTCTGCAGTAAATATATTGCCCTACCGTTGCTGTACATTTTTCACAGCTCTGTTCCAGTCTCTGAAATGGAAACAATTGTAATTAGCATTACAGAAGTGCAGCAGTTTCTGTATAAAACTTACATAATTTAAGTTCCCATCATGGGCCATGTTTCATTGCCTGTGCGCTTCATATGACCCATTGCCACCATCCCATGTTAGTATAATCCCCAAACCCAGCAGCTGCAGTTCTGCCTATGTCTTAGAGCTGCAGACTTGCAAACATGCAGCACCTAAAATAAAGGGCCTCAGGCACGTGTTTGCAGCTGCTGCAAGCATTTGTCAGCTTCAAACTCCACGTTTCTTAGGCTGCGTCCTAGTTTGGGGCAGAAGAACGAGTCTTCGGGCTGTGCTGCCTGCCTTCTGCATCGTCCCGTTCGTGCTTCTCTGCACTAAATGTTGTTCCCGACCTTACCCTGTGAGCGAGTTTTGAGGCTGTGGTGGGTGCACACATCCTGTTTGCCGCTTGGAAGACGGTGGCCGGGTCCCACTCTGCAGCTATAAGACATAGGTAGAACTGCAGCTGCTGTCCGCGGGAGATGTAATTTTGGATTCTTTCAGGATGAGGTGGCCTTTCTAACCTTAGCCTTGTTCTCAGTAATGCCTGTGGTGTAACCACGCTCAACAGTTTGTGGTTTGGATGTTGAAGTGCACAATTGCCTTTGAGAACACGACTGCCGCTGACATAAATGGCAGGACTTGGAGATGTCTGCATTCACACGCGGCCATCAAAGCTGATCGGACGGCAGGACCAGTCAGACCCCTCTCACCAGGCTCGTCCTTGCTGAAATTAACACTCTGAGCCCCTGAGACGGTGCCACTATTGTTAACCAGGCTTAATACTCTTGCATGGCCCTGCTCTTCCTCTCTGGCCTAACCCACAGATGTGTGTTCAGACACACGTCACTGTCCCGTCTCTACTTCTCCCATGCCTGGGTGTTTCTCAGAGGTGCTCAGAGGAGAGGAAGCCCCAAAAGGAGGGAGCCTTTTTCCAGTGGTGCAGTACGTACTTTTCGGGATGCGCCGCGCAGCCCTCTCGCGTCTGTCCGGTCGCGCCGCTGCTGCTGCCCTGCTGGGGCTGCACCCCGGCGCTAGTTGAGGGATTACAAAGGGGAGGGGTGCAACAAAAACCGGGGCTGGGCAGTGAAACGAAGACGCTTTCGTTACAGCAGTGCTTCCCTCCCCAGAGGAAGGCGAATAACACTTGTGCGTGTGTCCAGGAGGTGGCAGCGGCAGCCCAGCCTGGCGGCAGCGATCCCAGCCCGGCTGGAAGCAGCCTTGCTAAGCCGGAGTCTCAGCCTCTTGAAATCTCTCTCAGCCGCCTATAAACCTGCAACCGAGCCTGTGCTCTCCTCTCCTGGCTCCAGGCCTTCGAGCCCACGGGTGTCCGATAGGCTGGGATCTTGCGACTTGAATAAGCAGCTGAGCCTCGGGAGGAGCAAAAGCTTCAAGCGGAGGGATCTCTACCTCCTTGTTACAAAGTTAGTTTTGCTTTTGGAGTGGGGAAAAGCCTGCTTGGGATTGGTTTCCAGGATGCCTTGCAGCAGCTGCTAGTGCTGTGTGGGCACAGTTTCTCTGTTAGTAGATGTGCATGTGTCGGTGTGAGCAGCTGAGTTATCGCACACGCCAGCAAGCGTTTCTCAGGTGACACAATTCTAATTACTAAAAGAGGAGACAGTGCTTTATATTCTCCATTGTGGGGGAATCTGTCACTGCAAAAGGTAGACTTAGAGCAGGATTTTGGGGCTGTAATCCAAGGCTTTCAGCCAAAGTGCAGGGCAGGGAGACAGCTTGGTGCAGGAGAGCCCTCATGCAGTGCTCTTGCGCAACGAAACCCTTTCCCAGCAAAGGGCAGTGGATAAAATTTGCAAGCACGATTGAGGAGTCAGAAGAGTTAGCCTTTTCTGCAAGAGCAATTCTGGCTTTTATGTTTCTTTTCTGGAGATGGAAGATAGCTTTCTTAATTTAGGCAATGGTTTTCCAACCTCAGAAACCACAGAGATTCTTGCTGGGCTTTGGGGATATCCTGCTCTCTGTGTTGGCCAGTCTATCCTCATTTTCCCTTACTAACACTGTATGAAACAAATCGTTTTTCTTCTCTTTTTCTTCAGCCCATCTCACCTCAGCAGGAGCCAAAAACTGGCTCCTGTACCTTCCACAAAGAGCCAGCTGCTGTGGTGGAAAGGGGAAAGCAGGCAGGCACCAGGCCAGCTGCCAGTCCTCGTCCTCCAGCCGCTGCCCTCCACTCGTGGCAGCCATTCAGTCCTGAACACGAGCAGGCAGGACGAGATTCTGGAAGGAAAGCAGAGAGCTGTCTGCTGATTCAGTTGATAGCTTCTGCAAAAGAACAGCAACAAAGCAACGTTCAGAATACACCCCCCCGCCAAACTCCCGAAGCTCCCCTCTGTGCTGGTTCTTAGGCACTATTAGTTTGCTTCCAGTGGCATGAAAGTGAAAAGCAGTCTGGAATAAACTCCTGATAACTGGGCACAGTGTGTTTACTGTGTGCCTTTCGTTTAACAGTGTCCTGAAAGGACCCTTGATCTTTGTAGCTATACACTGAGCAGCTAAAATTAGCTGGTTTGAAAATACAGATAATTAAGTCCATTTAAATTTTAAAAAGGTTTTACCACTAAAGAGGAAACATGTAGGTTGAAAATAAGCAGTAGAGGAGAAATTATTCCGCGTTGCGCAGTTCATTTTGCACTGGAGCAGCCTGCTTTTTCCCAGGTGCTTGTCTGCTGTTGATGACTCCTGGCATTATGCATATACAGGAAGGTAGAACATGCAGCCAGACAAGTGGGCAGCACATGGAGAGAAAATTTTTGACCTTGCAGCAGCCTCAGATACTGCTATTCCTTCTTATTTTTGCCCATGTCCTTTGTTTCTTATGTGGTCTCCTTGCTAGACCATGTTAGGGGCTGAGCCTCGTGGAGTTTTTTCTCTTTTTTTTTTTTTAATGTTGTTGGTTTACACCACTTCTGATAGATTCTTTATCACCTGCTCCCTGCAAGGCAAACTGCAGTGTAGCTTCCCTTTTGTAGCAGCTGTGCTGGAGAACTGCTGATGAGGAACAAAATGGGAGCTACTGAGCAATCATTTGGAGACTGGCTATTAAAAAAAAAAAAGCCAGCTAATTAGAGCTTAGAGAAAGAGGCAACACTTTGTGCAAAAACACCAGAAGGTAGGCCCTTCAAATCCCATACACTCCCTGCAAATAGCTATAATTAACCCCACAGTATTCAATTTATTAATTAAAATTTAATTAATATTTTCTGTCTTTCACAATCACCTTAGAGGCAGTCAGGAAAAAATAGTGGCAGCTGGGTTTCCATAGAGCAGCAGTGTCATTCAAGAGAGCAGAGGCACAGGAGACTCATCTTCGTCTCTCAGTTGTACCTGTGATAGAACTGGAACTCATCACTGGATCGCTGGCAAACGAGAGGAGGATGGGAGACAGTGCAAGCCCCACTCTTCTGCACACTTCCAGGCATCACCCTGCAAATGCAGCACCCACCTGGGCTACTTGAGAGGGAGGAATAGTGAGGAAATGAATGTTGTCATTACTTACTTGACCCTGCTAGTTGAGGGCTGATGTCCAGCACTGGGTTTCACTTGGCTTTGTGTTCTGTTTGGTGCTTGGTCTGAGTAGAGTGAGCTCAGCAGAGGTACCTTTCCTGAATTTCAAGGCTTCCATCAAAGTAGAACGGCTGTTGCTTAAAAACTCTGTGTCTGTACTAGTAGCTTGGTGCACTCCCGTTTTGCTCCAGGGATGGGTTTCCTGGTCATCTATACTAACCGTGTTTCTTACTTATGTTAGACACCCATCAGTGTCTGAGCTTTCTTCCAGAGCAAATCCATTGGTGACCCCGAGCAGAAATGTGTTATCATCTGTGTAGTTCACTCCAGGGTTTGCTTCAGACAGGCAGGATGGATGTGGAAGACACCAAATGTATTTCCTTCAATAAGCACAGCACTTCAGTGATATTCCAGGTTAGGAAATAGTGTAATTTGTGCCCTCACCCATCCTTTTTCTAGAGCACAAAACAATTTTTTCTGGCATTGTAATGTTTTTGATGCAGCACTGCTTTGCTGGCCCACAGCATACACCTGTTGGTATTCTCCACGCTCAGAACTGAAAAAAACCTCACCAAGCCTGTGCACAGAAAATAACAACTATTAGCTACAGAGTCATGAGGGAAGACCTGAGCTGAGCACTATGCAGCATGACTGCAGCCAGCCCACTCAGTAAGGAGCAAACTCTTTACCATGCGGTCACGATGTGTCCTGCAAAATCTGGCCTGTGGGCAAGGGTCTGCAGGACAGGCCTGCTGAGAGTGGCCACAAGATAAAAAATGCTTTCATTCTCCTTTTAGCAGAGGGTGCAGACTGACTTAGCAAGAGAACATACTCAGAGTGTGTTGAAACCAGATCTCCCAGGTCATGAGAAAAAAGCTTTCAGTACAGGACTGTTAGATAGAAGCAAGTGGGGAGAAGAGATGCGACACAAGCACTGTCATTACCACCATCATCTTGTCTTCTCTCTGCTCCTCCAGATGAAACATGATGGGTTAGCAGGTTTCTCATACACCTGGTGAATCAGGCCCTTCTGGTACTGAAGTGGCATGCCATTTCTCAATCCCAGGGAGGTAGGCACCAAGCTATTCAGTGCTATGAGGTCAGAAGTGCTTCTGAGCACACCCAGAAGCAAAACTGGAGCAGCAGCATTAGAAAAGATGGGCACCACAGCTCGGAGTCTCTTTGGCCTCTGGGATTTGGTGCATAACTGCAGCTTTAGGAATGTCATGGACCCTGCCCTTACTGTCTCTCCTGTGGTCACAGAAGAAACCAGCCACAGGCCCACCAGACCGTGAGTTACATCTCCCATCAGCTCTAAGCTTCCAGGCGTGGCCAACACTGAGGGGCGATGGGCGGCTGAAATGAACAAGTTCTCTACCCTTGTGAGAGAAGCAGTGCCTCTGACGCCCTGCGCGGGTGCTCACACCTAATCTGCCAGCAGCAAGGCCAGAAGGGTGGAGGTGAAGATGCCATTGCTATTGCGATGGTTCTGTTGGCTTCAGGCTGGGGCAGCTGATGCCGCGGCATTGAGTCACAGCAGCATTTAATCGTGTGTTGCTACATGTGATGAAACAGCCCTGATCCCCTGTCACCCTGTTGGTAATTCCAAGCAGATTTCAGTAGAACTAAGGGAGATGAGGTAGATGCTGAGAGACGCTGCAGCCTTCATCCCAAAACAAAATGTCAAATGATCACAGTAACTGACAGTTGTTGCAACTATTGCATGACTTCACATGCATCATTTAGCCTTTTCTTACTCTTTCATCCACTCTAGGAAACTGAATTTTTAAAAATGTACTTCCTGCCCTTCTCCAAGATTCACCAGTTTCTCTGACTTTTACAAAAAGAGGGAAAAAACGAAACCCCAGGCAACTCACTGCTAAGTTTTGAGTTCGACATTCAGAACAAGTACATCCAAACGATTTTTGCTTTACTGTTAGTCATTTGTCTTAACCTGCAATTAAAAGGCTCAGCATTTGTTCTCATCTCTTTCTGAAATTACATTTTCCACTTCCTAGGCCCTGGCCTCAGGCGATGGATTTTTGAAGCAATCATCCCTCAGTAATTAATGTTTAAAGATGAATGTTGCAACTTTTAACACAGTATGTCAGAGTAAACATTCAGCAATGCCTGGTACTGAAAAAGAACAGAAAAATTATAAGGCTTTTACTGGAAGCTGCAGGTTTTGCTAACATTATCCCTAGAGCTTCCAGCTACAGTGTATCTGACTACCCCGTCCTCTATGGCTGTGGATAGGAGAGACTGCCACCTTAAAAAAAAGCCCAAGAAAAGTACCACATCTGATCTGTCAGTTGTTTGTGCCACTGACTCATCCGCTGAGAAAGCTTGCTGGGAACGTTGAGCTCATGCAGCAAGGGAGGAGACAAATCTTTGACAAATGATCTGTGGCTATAACATGACCAGTGCCATTTTGGATTTTGCGAAAGTGTAGGAGGGCAAGGGTGGAATGGGAAGGGAAGAAGGGGTAAAAATGGAAGATGAGGGGGCAAAGTATGATCAGAAGTTCTTTTTCTCTTTCATGTCCCTTCATTTGTCCCAATTCCACCTTAGTCTCTGTAGAAGCCACAGCTTCCAGTCTGCTCCTAACCTATACTAACCCCGTTGGTTTCACATGTGACAGCAGCCCATCCTATGCGGGGCTTGTGTCTGTAACACCAAGTGCTCCTCATTGTCTAAATCTCTCATTGCAGCTTTTTTTGGTGCTTTAGAAATTAAGTTACTGTATCATCCCTTCCTAACAGAAATCCAAAGCAACCAAAGAGGGAAGTGGGAAAATCAGCAACTTCAGCATTT
>NW_009727552.1:0-10921 GCF_000703405.1 Apaloderma vittatum | reverse complement strand
AAGAGTAGTCTGGCTCGAGACTGCCTCCTTACTTTAGACATCTGTCTCAAGCATTGCAGTCATGATTCAGACCTTTTGGAGGACACACCTCATGCCTAACATTTCCCAACTGGTTGGCGCGAGGCACCTGCCTCTTCGCCTGAGACTCCTAAGACAGGAAAAGTGGGAAAGTATTCACGTGGTCTTGTAAGTGGTTTCTGTCAGAAGGGGCGGGGGGGTCACACTGTACTATGGGAGGGGTCCGGCTGTGCCAGGGACCCCGTACTGCATCCACTTGTTTTGGCATGTCCCCTTCCAGTCTGATCTCTTGGTGCCAGTGACAAGATCTTAAACAGACCAGTTGGAACAGGAACAGCGTATTACTTTGGGCTAGTTGTCCTTTTTTCTCTTCCCCCCCTGCCTCTTCTACCTTCCAGAAAAAAAGGAGATACCCAATCCAACACACAACTGTCAGGTTGGCAAACTGAGTTTGGAGCAGGTGCTTTGGGCTTTGTTACTCTTTGATGTTCTTGATGCTCAGAAGAGACCAAAACCAAGAGACCTCCTGGAAGAGCTTCATGTTTCTGATTCTTTAATTAAGTGTGAAAATGGAACCTCCCAAATAATCTTGCCTTTGTGGAAGTGAAGATCAGGCTCTAAGAAAGATTAGTAAGAGAAACATTCAGCACTAGTCATACTCATTTGGGTAACAGGCAAGTTTCTGCCTGTGCTCACTTCTAGTGTTCGTTATGAATGTATATTAGTGACTTCCCAAGCAGTAATCGCAGCTGAATACTAAATGAAGTATTGCCTTCTGCTTTAATAATTTCCTGTTCTTTTAGCATTGTATATGTATCACCAGCAGCATGGTGATCTATTAACTGGGTACCCAGTGCCTGGCTATTTTATTATCCATTGCTTTAGTTATCTGCCCAGAATGCTGATCCTAAAAGGATCAAGCTAATTTTTAGACAATTTTGCTGTTGAAGCACAGTGGTTTTGAATAATTTTTGTTTGGTTTTTTTTTTTTGCTCTTGAAAAAGTTTTCCAGTAAACATGAGGACCTATTTGCACTAAATTTAAGCCTACTCAAACTAGCTTGCTTGTGTTTTTTCTGCTGATTTTTCACAGATCCCTTAAAAGCCAGAAATTCAGAGAGCACTACTGCAGGCTACAGGGTGCTTTAGTTACACTTCATGTTAAATATGACACAGATCTTTCAGCATTTTGCTAAACTGAAGCATTACCAAGTCTCATAGAATGGAAAATGCTTCAGGATTAAAAGCAGTGTGTTTTTCAAGAAATGCTTAATCCTAAACAGGTCGTTCAAATGGACTGTAATAAAGACTTTACTACGGCTAGTGAAAAGATTTTGTTTGCCCTAAGTGGTCTCTCAAACAGGCAGAGATAATGTGCTTGCCCTTGCTAACAGTGTTCATTTAGCTGTGTTTCCTTTTCTAGGCTGGGAGTTAGATTTCCTTCTCCACTATTTGTATAGAAAAACTCAAAACTACTCAAGAATATTATGCAGGAGCCACTGTGTTTAGAAAAAGGAGCTGCATTTGAGTAGGAGATACCTCCCAACTTCATGTTCAGCCGTTTAACTTTAGTCAAACTAAGCAACCTTGCCATGCTTTTGTGCTGATGCCCTACAAGGGACCATAGCCGCGCACTGCACACGCTGCCTCGCTGCACTGAGGGACTGTAGCAGAGACTGCGTAAAGGACCGGGAAGCAGCCCCCTCATCTGCCAGCTCACACGCACGTGTTCACACTGGTGAGCGTGTATATTGAGCCGTCCAAGTTTATACACCTGAGGCTGGAAAATTTTCTCTTTCTTTTTTCCTAGACTCCACTCCCAGCTCATTCCAAATCTTGTGCCCAGCCTTAACATACTTTATTCTTACACTGCCTACTTTGAAGTCCAGGAACCTGAATAGGGCAGGCTCCTAGGACCTTCAGTTGTCTCTGGACCAGACCTCAACTGGTACATTTTATCTAGAGGACATTTTGAAAGGCACGTGACTGCTGACTTTCAAGGCCATTTCGTAAGGACCAGGACTCCTAAAGAAGCAAGCAGAGTCACAGAGCAATTTGATCATGGGCACAGTCACCTAAGGATCAGGGATGGCGGTAAAATTTAGGGATCTGGCTTTCTGCCTGCACCAGAGCATGATCTGCTGTCTTTGGTTTTTCGTATTTTCTCCTCCTTATTTCTTCACTCTTAGAATTAAAATGGCCAAGGTTTTGTTTCTTGCTCTGGAACCAGCAATGAATGCTGTAGTTTTTTCTGAAGGAAAACCTTTCTCTAGAGGTGCCACACACTACAGTTTTCTCTCTAGGAGCATGGAATAGGGAGAAAATAGCTTCATTAGTGACGCTTTTGCCATGTAACCTTTTCTTAAAATGCCAGCAACTGAGCTTCCACAGAGAGGGAACAACAAATATTGAAAGAGGAATGTGAAGGACATTATGAAAGAAGAAAGCAAGAAAAGGGAGCTGCTCAGACAAGTTTCTCAGGAAAGGTGATGTAATATGTACTGTAGAAAATCCTAGCAGTTGACATAACTCTCTTTCTAAGTAGCTGTGGCTGCCAGCAGGTTGGGAGAAACAAAACATTCAGCTGAGAATACAGCTGAGCAGACTGTTTTGTCAAAAGAAATATAGTAGGTGTAAAACTTGTTTTCAAAAGATGTCATTGATAAGTGTCCTGATAATTAAGGCTGAGCAACCAATGGATGAAAGTCTGATTTCTGTTGGGGCTGTTCGTGGTGATACCGTTAACTCTTGCATGCTGGGAGGACTCCTTCTGCCAGTGGGATGCCATGGCGTGTGGTTCTCTTACAAGCATGCAATCCCGTTCCTAGGGTTTAGCAATTTTTTAACAAGCTTTTGAACAGCTGTCTTGAGAATTGCCTGGCTTTGTATTGACTGACTTGCCCATATTTCAGCATAGTTTCCTGCAGAAAGCACTGTTCTTGGCATGTGTGCTGCACATGTGTCCACATCCATGTATATAGAGTTTGGTAAGCTCCCTCCCTGTTAAAACAGACCTGACAGAGAGGCACAGGGTCTTTGAGATACTGAAGATACTAGAATGTTGTGGAAGCTGGATACTGAAGAGGGTCTCAGTCTTCTGTGCAGGGGGCAGGCTGCAGGGAACTGTGCTCTCAGTCAGCCTTGGAGACTCCAAGAGGCCCAAATCTGAAGGATCCCAGGTTTTCTTATGCCACTTCTCACAGACTTACTAGTTTGAAGTTCTTGGCTGCAGCCTGAAATGTTTCATCTTTAAAAACCTTAGCTCCCCTACTTTGCTTTCCTGGTACATGTACAGAGCAAAACGCATGTTCAGAGACTGGTAAACACAAAGTGCCATTAGGAGAATGTATATAACTGTTTTCAGGTAAGCTAGTTTATAAAAATTGGTTAAACTGGTAAACAAAAAGTCCTGACAAATGGACTATTGTGGATTTATTCATTAATACCACCAAGATGATGAGCTGTACAGGAACAATGTCTACTATGAAAATTATATTTAGTCGTAGGACTGAAATACATGGTCTGTTACCTCCTTTTTACATATACTGCTAGCACTGTACAGACAGAGAGCAGGCATTCTTTTGTGCAAAAGAGTATGTGGTTATTTTCAGAAGTTTCTGTGTGCAAAAGGCCAGACAAAGCTGCAGGAGATCCCTACTGTGTTCGATGGGACTACTCTCATGTCAAAATGCAATGTGCTAATTTCTCGCAGTATTGTAATTGGTTATAAGCAAAACACAGGCAGTAGGACTGATAGTGCTACATGTTGTCTTGGAGTAGGAGATCAAGGGACCCTGTGGTATCCTTAGGAATGTTTGAATATTCCTCTGCCTCTGCTACATACCCATTCCTTTGCATATTCTCTTTTGTTCCAGTGTGAGCCTGGATAAGAGCTGTCAGCTGAGCTTTTTAGCTGGATGAGGCTACCAAGTGATAACATCTGGAACCACCATTTTGGAAGAGTGGCACCAAAATCTTGTTGTTATGCTGAGTGCTTTACAGGACAAATAACATTCCCTTCTTCCTCAGCTGCCTAAAAAATCAAGCTGTAGATATTGAGCTTCAATCTGCATATGGTAAGTCACGCCTCAGAAGTCTGCATTCATTGCTTGCTTGAATTTAAAATAGTTATCAGCCTATCATACAACTGTTTTAAACCAAGCCAGCAAAAAATCACTAGAGCACATATGGTGTAGCTGACACTCATATTGTCAGACCTCTCCCTGTTGGACTAAAACTACAGTAAATGGGGTTAGTACCCTCTAGCACTGTGCTGAGTTGGGTTGCATCCCAAGAACTCCCTCAGTTACAGCAATGCTGAGGCCAGAAAAACTATGGTGGGTTACTGAGAAAGCACTTGGCCATGACAAAAGCTCAAGGTTTCTTTGTGCAACCTAAACTGGAAAGCGCAGGAGATATTGCCTAAGCTGGCCAGTTACTTAAGGGAATGAAGTGGCAGCCTGCTTTTTTACTGTGGTAGAAAAACAAGGACCCGAAAGTGGCTACCAATTGAAGCGACAACTCTCTATCCCTAAAGATCCAGTATCCCTAATGGTTACTGTGTCTCTAAAAGAGTTATGCATAACCTTTCAGAAAACGGTCTTATCCAGGATACAGATCCCTTAAGTATCCATTAAGGTTACTGTATCCCTAAAGATACAGCAACCTTTCAAAAAGCTCACCTTGGGTTTTCCTGGCAATTTGCTGGCCTCCATTTAAGAAAAGGTTTCCCCCAAATAAAACATTGATGGCTAGAGAGATGAGGGAGGAAGGGCAGTGTAATTGGCTATTCTCCTTTTGCATAGAGATGAAAACCAGCTGGTTGCTCCAGTTGGCCTTTAAGCCAGCATTTGATGAAACTTTCTTCCTTTGCTCTTCCCACTAAATCCTTCCTGGTGTTGCACTCATATACAGCCCTTTCCCATTCCCACATAACCCCCATACATACTCTTGTTTCTTTATAAAAATCCATTTGTGGCTTGAAAAGCTTATATCGGAGAAAAAGCTATGTAAATATCTCGTGACTTCTTATGTTTATTCTTTTGGCGTCTGAGCACAGTTGCTAAAAGTCTGAGAATGGTCGTTGCTCTTGTTTGAATTTCTAACTCTCCCCACCCCTAAACCAGGTGACACTTTAAGCTTCAAATTATATAGCAGGGAGTACATTAAACATCAGGTCTGAGAGAAATGGGGAAACAACATGACGGGGCTGCAGCTTTAGGTGCTGCAAACAGCACAACTCTCCGTATTAAAAATAAACCGCTTTTTTTAAGTGTGAACAGTCCATCAAAAAACTACATGAAATCCGTTTTCTCAGTGATGGAGTGTATGCCTGCCTAGTTTGCTTCCTATTAGGTTATTAACACTTACTTCATTTGTAACTGCTGGTTATTGAAGGAAGGACTTAACTTTCTACCAGAACCCTGGGACTAATTAAAACATTGCCATTAATGTTTAATGAGAAAGTTGTTACTTTTACCAGTAAACTGGCTGAGGCTCCTAGTTCCATAAAGCACAAATTATACTGAATTATAGTTAGCAAACGGGTTTGGGGGGAAACACAGTCAAAGAAGTGCAGATTGTTGCATAACTTAAAAATTATCGATCCCTTTCTTCTTACTTTCCCCACCAGTACTGGATATTATATATGCTAACTAGTACTCATCTCTCACCAAGGCATCCAGACCTTGCAGGGCCAGTTCTTTCTTCCAGTAAGACCTTTGCATCATAAAATGGCCCAGACAAAACATCCCCAGGGAAAAATCCCATGGTTATAGGAACTTCCACGCCAGGGTATAGCACCATTTGCTTGCCTAGCTGCTTGTCTTGGGTGGAGGAGAATGGCCTGTTAGAGAGGAACGGCCAACAGAAACTGAGATGAACAAATAATACACTTGAGGGTGTGTCTAATGGATCTGAATATCGAGTGTAGGACAGAAGGAAGTTTTTACTCCTCTTCTGTGCCAGTCTCAGAGAGAGGAACAGCTAAAATTTATTAGCCCTGTATATCCGTCAGCCAATTCGGCTACTTATTGTTTGTATACACAGATAGTAAACTAGCAAATTCTATCTTCTCTGGTTCCAAGTTATACCTAATTTAAAGTGATTTGATTTACAATGAAGAAGTATCATATGTGGAGCGTAATGTTTGGAGACCATGGGTGCTCGTTACTAATGTTATAAAGGTTAAAAAAATAACCACAAACTATTTCATAACGCATTTACAGAGAGAATGGTAAGAGCAGTGAATAGTACATTTTATTCCAAGAGTTTCACTTAACAAAGATTAAATACACATCTGAACACTGCCACTTTGAGGTACATTTCTAATCTGGCTTTGCTCTTTCTTTTAGCAGTATAAATCAAAACTTATTCTACCGAAATCAGCAAAGTCATTACTCTGTATTAAACTCAAGAGACTGAGTTTTGCTCTTTACCTCTACAGCAAATCTCATTCAGTTTGGTACAAATACAGCAGTACATTTAAGTGCAGTGAAAGAGACAATTGCTAGATCTGTGCCTTTAAATTCAGTACAGAGTTCTTGAGCTGAATTTCCATCTGAGTACTCTTGAAGCTTCAGCACTAAATCTCCTTTTCCTGCAGTGTAATCTAGTTTCTTTTCCCCAGAAAGAATTATATTTTCTTTTTTGTAAACAGAGGCCACATGAAACAGATGGCTGTCTTCTGAGCATAACCCTCAAAGACAGTAGCTTATACATGTGTATATATATATATATTAAAAAAAACCACCCACAAACTTCTGTTTTGAAGCTAAATGCAGTTTTTGAGTCTATTAGTGTTTTTTATTCCGTACCATTTTTCTACACAGTCTAAAATATACACCCTTAGGAGGGTAACAACTATGATAAGTCATTAAAAAACAAATTATCTAGGAAAGTAATTTTTTCCATTATGAAAGTGCCTTGTCCTATATTAGTGAAATGAATTAGTCACATAGCACACCTTTCACAACCTCAAAAGAATTAGATTGTGGCCCATACATTCCCATTTGTAACAGGAGCCGCTCTCCTCTTTGTACATACACCACTGTCACTCCGCAGTTCCAGATTATGTTTTATTCATACGTAATCATAAGTCACCCACAAGTCAGTCCAAAGCCTAAAACTAACCAAACCAGTTCATATTTCTGGCATGAGCTATTCTGTTTGCACATCTTTCCAGATTAAAACGTTTCTTGGTGTGATATGGAAAGTTTCCAGGTACGTGGTGTTCAATGGGAAAAGGTGACAGCATGACATTTAGGAGATGTGTGGGAAAGGGAGCAAAACCAACAGGGAAAGAAAAACACATTTGCTTTTGACCCACTCAGTAGAAGAAAGTCAACGGAGTAGTAGCTACCCAATTCATCATCTGATTTAGCACTCTGCCTTCTGGGACCATTCAGAGGGGAATGGCTCAAGGAGGATCTCATCAATGTACATAAATACCTGAAGAAGAACCAGAGTGTGAAGAAGAGGGAGCCAGGCTTTTTCGAGCAGTGCCCAGTGATGGGACCAGAAGCAATGGGAATGAACTGAGACACAGGAAGTTCTGTCTGAATATTAGGTAACACTTTTTCACTGTGATGGTGATGAAGTGCTAGCACAGGTTGCCCAGGGAGGTTGTGGAGTCTTCCTCCATGAAGATACCCAAAAGCCACCTGGACATTGCCCTGGATAGCTGGCTGTAGGTGACCTTGTTTGAGCAGAGGGATTCGACAAAGTGACCTCCAGAGGTCTCTTCTGACCTCAGTCCTTCTGTGACACTGTGGTATTGCTTTGGTCTCTTGTCAGTGAGAACCTCATTTCCTTGGTGGCTCCCTTCAATCAGAAACAGCAAATTCTAGAAACACAAAGGGTGCTGCTGCAGCAGCCAGGAGCTCTGGAAGGGAACCCAACAAACATGTAGAATTTGCAAGTGGGAAGGAATGAAATGCTTGTGGGGTCAGAATGGGCAAACTTACATCTGGCAAACTAATAGAAACAAAGCAGGAGTGCAAGAATTACATTACATTAAATTCCACTTCAGTCAGTCTGAGTAACGTTCTTATCCTTTTTGTTTCGGGAAGGGAGAGCTTCTAGTATTACCTGGTGAATACAGCTTTGTGCCAATGGCATCGTGGCACAGGAGGGACGCTGAGAACTGCTGTGGAAGGACTTACCTGATCTAGTGGGAGATAGCCCTGCCATGGCAGAGGGGTTGGAACTAGGTGATCTTTGAGGTCCCTTCCAACCCAAATCATTCTAGGATTCTATGACTTGTCATGTGTGAAAGCAAAGCAGGGAAATCTGGATGCCTGAATTTTGACGTTTAATTTCAATGCAGACTACTGAGGCCTTGGTGGTTTCTGGGGTTAGTCATGTACTTCAGACTGATTTACCGTGTCATTCTCCCGCGCAGGATGAAGATAAGCATGTGAAGGGGTGCTTAGGTCCAGGAGCTTTGCAGTGCCAGTTGCTGGTGCTGTGAGCTGCAACACTTAGCTCTGGACATGGACAAGAATCCTGGACTTTGGGGCTGCTCTGTGACCACACTGGGGGAAACACAGCAAAAAGGGTCACACCGCTCCTTCATTTCCTGTGACTGACTTGTCTGCTTGAAAGCCAGCTCTCTTACATGCTAAGGAATAGCTGAGCTGGACGTAATGCAGCAGTGGGCAGCAGAGGAAGGGAGAAGACAAGTTCAGTGCCAGGCTCAACATCACCTTTTCTCAGAACATCACCTCCTTGGAACAGCTTCTCATCAGCATGGCAAGACAAGTCAGAAATTTCTTTTTCTTTCTCAAGTGCATTTGGCAAAAAGGGCAGGATAGAGGAGGCTGAAATTTTCACAGACATGAACTGTAATGCTAAGCTGAGTGCAAGCAAAAGGGCACCACTTCCAAACCATACCTAGCCCATTAGGGCAATCCTGACCGGCAAGATAAACAACAGCAATTGCAGCTTTAATGTAGCAATAGCAAGTTTCTGTCTGTCATACTGAAAATACAACATGTTGCCAAGTTACAAAGAAGGTGTTTTTTCATACTCTGCAGCAGACAACCCTGTCATCAAGTAATAACACCATCTTTTGATGGTGCTGTTACAAGTGACAAAGGAGCTTTTTTCACATCTCGCTCTATTCTGCCGCCGCTTCTAATAAATGCAAGTGCCTGCAGCTGAAAACCTCTGTGCTAAAGTGCCTGGGCTTTCTTTAACGGAGACCTCAGAGAAGCACTGCTGGGGTTAACTTATTCTTTTGCCCAGCCATATACAAGTGTATCGCAGAAGGCACTATGCAAATAGTGTTCACAGAGTTTATAATTTCCTGTTGGAACAGCAAAGAAAAGAAGGTCATTGATTTAAAACAGAGAATACAAATTATTTCCTGCCCGCAAAGCTGCCAAATGCTTGGAGTTATTGATTTTTTTTTTCCTCCCTGCTGCTAGCCAAACACTTCTGGTCCTGTCATGGGCATCATCAGCTTATTGACTTAAGTAAACATAACCCATTAAGCTGGACATTTTAAAAATAATGAAAAATTACAGTGGCTATAGTAAAAAAAACCATCTTCATTCCAAAAAATAAAAATAAAAAGGAGGGGGAAAACAGTTCCTTAAATTAATTAACTTTTATGTATATTCAAGTTTCTGGAATTTGGGTTTGCATCCAAGAGAGAAACGAATAAATGAGAGAAGACTGGGGGAAAAAAGCTCTTTCCTAAAGAAGCCAGATAGGGCAGAGTGCACGAGAGTGGGAACTTCAAATTTTAAGATCCTGGGGAATAGAAAAAAATACTGCAAAATTTAGACTGAAAGTGTAAAAAGGTGTGGCAGCAGCATGGTAAAGGCATGCTTTTATTTACTTACTTACTTATTAGCAGCAGGAGGTCTGTGCTGTTGTCTGAATATTTTTTTTGAAGCCAGAGCTGAGCACAGCTGATGCCTGGCCTTGGAACATCAGTTAGATAGCACGTACGATATTAATAAATGTAGAACAATACTTGCTGTCAAGTTGGTTACAAGGCAGTAGTTCACTGAAGGGGGCCTGACAATGTCAAAAAGCATTAGACCAAAGCCAGTAAATGCTTTATACGCTACAGCTGAACCCAAAAGATGAATTGATGCCCTGGATCTGACTTTAAGGCATCTGTCTGCTCTGGAGAGCGTGTGTTTGTCTGAAGAAGCTGGGAAACAAGTTGCTTTTCACTCCTCCTCCAACCATCTGCCTGCACGTGGAAGGCAAGGAGCAAGATGAGAGAGAACTAATCGTAGGGTGTTGTAAATGGACAAGGATGCCTTTCAGACAAAATAATCTTCAAAAGGAAGAGCACACACTCAGGAGAGGTGTTCAGAGGCAACTCTGAACAGCAGGGAAACAGCCACCAGGCTGGGACACTGCGAGGAGGGCTGGCTTTGCCCTGGGACTGGCTGGTGCAGGTGTGGCTGCCAGCTTCCCCGGCCGAGAGCCTCACGGTCCTTCGGTGTAAGAAGTATCAGTGAGAGAAGAGCCAGTGGGAAGAGACACCAGGAGGGAAGTAAACAAGCAGATTACCAAGTGATGAAAAATAAGGGTATCAGCCTTCTGCAGTGACTTAGAAGAAGGTGTAACCATTTCCTCCACCCCCTCACCCTCATGCCTCTCCACTGAAAAATACTATTAAGGCAGGTAGTCATAGATTATTAATGACCTGTTAACAGCTTCTTTAATGTTCTAATAAGTGCCAACTGTGGCTGCTGTAATTATGCTTCTGGCCCTACAACACACCCTGTGCCAGGCTGTAAAATACCTTTTCTTTTTCTGCAAGACATTGTCATGCCTCTTAACATGCGTGTACTGCACATGGACAATTTCATACCTAAGTAAAATTACATCTTAGGCTGTCAGAGCATTTTGCAGCCATTAAATGTCGCTATCGTTCAGCA
>NW_009727551.1:0-1540 GCF_000703405.1 Apaloderma vittatum | reverse complement strand
TCTCCTCTCCTCTCCTCTCCTCTCCTTCTCTTCTCTCTTCTCTTCCATTCCTTCTGTTCCATTCCATTCCATTCCATTCCATTCCATTCCATTCCATTCCATTCCATTCCTATTCTATCAATTTAATCCTGTGTTTGTATGATACGGAAAATAGGTATCTTATGAAGTGGTTTGCATTTTGTGTTGGTGAAGCTGGACATTAAAAATCCAAACTCATCTCTGGATGAGCAGAGATTACGTAATCCATCTCTATTAGTTCTCAACAAATTTTCTTATGCTTCCTCGCTGAAGACAAAATTTTGCTGCTAGATTTTGCTTGATTTACTTTCCAGACCAAAGCCAGCCAATAGGATTCAAGTAGAAGCGAGATTCATCTCTCCTGTTGGCAACTTCTCATGGTGTCATATCAAGGTCCTTTGACAGTCAACGCAGAAAAATAAGTAAGTACAAGGGAGATCTGAAGGACACATTTGAAACACCTCCCAAGATCTGCGTCAGGTTTCACGTGATGCATTTTAGGATGAGGGTCTCACATGTCTTGCCTTTAGCTACATGAATTTAGCTACATGAGAATGCAACCCACACTTTTACAGGGGATTCAGAAGAAAATTGGGTCTTATTAGATCAGAGCTTTCTGATTCCCACCCACAAATGAAGAAACATCTCTGAGATCCCCTTCCTCAGCCCTCACAAAAAAAGAATTGTGCCTATAGCAGCTCTAACTGTTATTATTATACAAAAACTATCAGTACTGACATCAGAATGATTGATTTATATCATCACAGTGCATTGATAGCCCAGGAGTTAAATCGAGCATCATCTCAATGGAGAAGATACAGGTGTAGGGTGGAGAGATGGTACCTCACTCATTGAAATTGGTATTTGTGCTGGAATGTGACATCTGGAAAGAAGAAGACGTATCAGGACAAGGGATATATGAAACCCAGTTGATTAAGATGACAAGTCCATGCACAGAAGCAATTCAATGTGTCTTTTTTTTTTTTTCATCAATTTTTGTAGTCATCCCAGAAAACCAGCCTTTCAAGAAGGATTTTGAAGGAAGAGTTTGGGAGGAGAAACCACACTATCCTGAACGGCGGCCAGAAATAACATTTCTCCCAAAGCCATTTTTCAACAGCAAACTGAGCTTTCACTGAAATTACATCTTCCACAAAAAAGTATCTGTTTTCTGTGGAATATTTTGACATTTGGTTGAAAACTTCAATACACAAAAAGTGAAATATTTCCAGCTGAGCAGTTTTATTCTGCACCACCACTAGAGTCCCCTGTGGGACCTACTGGGTAGATACTTCCTGGTCTCCTTTTCTTTTGCAGCCCAGATTCCCAAGGCAGACTACATGAACCCTGATGCAAATGGTCAGTAACTACCACGGAACTGAAGACTAGTTCTGCTCATTTATAACTTCTGAGAGCTCAGCTAGTGGTGAAAAACATAGCTTGTCTCCAACTGCATTGACTTTTTATTTTAATTTTTTAACTTCAATTTTAATTTTAATTTTTAAGTATTTTATTTATTTAT
>NW_009727550.1:5542-8449 GCF_000703405.1 Apaloderma vittatum | reverse complement strand
AAGCGACTGCCTTGGCTACTCTAGTCTCTCATGCATTAAGGTGTTGTAGGTAACACCCCATTCTCAACTTCACCACTTCATCCTCAGAAAACACAATGCGGATGCAACACCGTTGCTGTACACCTACTGCCCTGTCCTGTCACCATTCCAACTCACACATTTTTTCCTTTCTCCTTAATTTGTCCTAGGCAACTTGCTGATCAGTCACGCCAGCCAACAGGTCTTGACCTGTTTCAGGGTCAGGCAAGAAGAGTTCCACATCTGGAGAGCATCGAGGACAGCGTACGCCCTGTGCAGGTCACCCTAGGGCAGTGCAGTCACCCTAGGGCCCAACGCCTCGCCATTCAGGGTCAGCATAACCTTGTTTTTAAAATACTTCCACCCTTATCCTTCTCTGACAGCCTCTGTGGATCCATAAATGAATCTAACCCCTACTTATTTAAATTTGGTAAGACAGGCAACAATACCTTACCTGATGCTGAAACTGGTCATGCAGATCTCTCTTCTGCTCCTGGGCGCGGATCATATCCATCACTTTGCGATTTTCTGGCATGCAAGTAGGACATTCTGAATCGCTCTCAGAGTAGCTTTCAAAGCAGTGCTGGTGGAAGGAATGACCACACAGAAAGTGGACTGAGGGCAGCTCCAGGGCACTGGTGCAAATGCTGCATTTGGTCTTCTGAAAGATCTTGGGACTGACAGAACAAGAGGAGACAGAATGGCGAAAAAGACAAAGTACATTTTGCCTTAACAAAAGAAAGCAGCAGTTCAACCCTATGTAAGAAGAGACAGCACACAGTCCCACACCTTGCTTTTAGCTCTTCGATCTCTTGGCGGATCCTTGTTGTTTCTTCTCTGTATTTTTTAATTCTCTGCTCGTCCTGCTCTATCTGGCGGCTCTGCTTCTGCAGCTTGTTGACAAGATAATCCTTAATCACGGACAGTGTTGCTGTGGAGTTATGAGCCAGCGTCTGCACAACTGATAGCAACCGAGACATTAGTTTAAACCCAAGGAAAAAAAAAAAATGCAGCTACGATAGTCCTACCTGGACAGACTGCTTTCCTGTAAAAGGCAACGTACAGGCAAAGGTGGTCAGCGTCTGTACTGAACCGGAGAGCTCATTTAAAGACTCTGTTTCAGTTCAACCTCTTCCCAAAGTGGGTGAGTGGGAGCATGTTCGGAGAGCTCAGACCAAAAGGGGCAAAGCAAAGATCTAGCGGATCAAATTCTGTTTCTGCTTCACCAAGGTGAAACGGTAGCTTGAGCAAGCCCTTCGGCTCCCCACGCCAACAGAACAGAAAGCATGTACAGACATGGCTGACTGATACCACAGATCTTTGCTTCTAACTAGGGAGCTCTCTGTGACATCACTTTTCTCTGTAAAGCAGGTTATTACTTTAAATGGTGGGCTCAAACTTCTCCCAAATTTCTAACCTGTAGACAATGCTATAAACTAGTTTGTTTGGGGGAGGTTGGGTTTTTTTCCTGAGGGTGCCACATATCATTATTACCAAGCAATGGAGGCATAAGATTCTTGTTCTCGATATGTTTCAGCACCGCAGCAATATACTCTTTGCAGTCCTCTTCTTTTCGCGCAAAGTAGCCAAGAGCCTGTTCCCAGAGACAAGCCTCTTGGTCTCCATACAGCTCGCACACCTCAATCACCTTCTTGTACTGCTCATTCTGCATGTGGTAGTGCATGATCTGTTGGAAACTATGGGAGAAAGAGACTCATCAGCTGCAACAACAACCCATCTCTCCTTCTGAGTTATTACAGGGACCTCAGGTTTTCATCTAGTCAGGCAATGCCCACTCACGCAGAAGCGGGACGGGTCTGTCATTCGCTCTCTACGTAACTGCCCTAGATATTTTTAGCTGAACAATGATCTACAGTTACCATCTTGAGATACTAAATAGGCCATGACCATTGCAAGGCTGGGGCATTCACAGCTCAGAAATCCCTACAGGAGCAGGGAGGGACAGGACCCTACAGACAAGAG
Organism: Apaloderma vittatum; assembly: GCF_000703405.1. Taxonomy (NCBI): domain Eukaryota; kingdom Metazoa; phylum Chordata; class Aves; order Trogoniformes; family Trogonidae; genus Apaloderma; species Apaloderma vittatum. The sequence continues at coordinate 6,448 of NW_009727550.1, read as the reverse complement.
CAACACTCACAGTTTGCCCTGCTCATAGAGGTAGAGGACGCCATCCTTGAAATTGTGCATCTGACATAAGACCAAGGCCTTATCAAAGACTGTTCTGAACCTTCCGCTCTTCAGGAGGGTGAGAGCTTCGTTGTGCAGCTTCTCCTTGACCTACAGAGAAGGAAGAAACGTCGGAGGGGAACAACACAGATAGACCATTTTGCACAAAGGCCTGACACCAATTTGCAGCTCTTCCAAGAGGAGGGCTGTTTTGCTGTTGGCTCTCTATCCCTTTTAAGCAAACAAGACATGATTTCTTCTGCCCCAACAGCATCCTCAGAGATCCAGGCAAGCATACAGAGCTACCTTTATGGGAGAGGCATCTGCCCACAGAGGTCACATTGTCTGGAATCTGTTCTTGAATGAGACTCATACAAAACAAGCTCAGCCTCACTGAAAGGAGTATTCTCCCAACCAGCATGCAGCTTTCCCATTTATGTGCCATTTGTCCAGCACAGCATACGTACTGCCTCATGTTATCAATGCCCATCTAGAAGGGCTATGGGTTGGCAAGAATGCAAATAGGATTCAAAGACAACGCATCTACCGCTCAAAACACAAGGCTGGAGGAGCTCAAACCTGCTCATCTTGTTCATGTGCCCAGTTCTGGAGTCGAAGTTCCAGTAAAGTGTCATAGACACCCTGCGGAGAGTCAGCCTGCACCTCAGTCATGTGCTCCAGAAAAGCCTTCAGTTCTCGGGAATTGTTCGCAAAGACTGGAATGAACTCCTCCGAATTAGCCTGTAACATAGACAGAAAAAGTCAAGCACCCCAATCGGTCTCAGACAGACTAGTGATTTTTCCCTGCTGCACGGAGCGCTCATTCCCGGAGTCAGTGACATGACGGATAGAAAGCGCGGTACAGGA
>NW_009727550.1:4963-5511 GCF_000703405.1 Apaloderma vittatum | reverse complement strand
ATTACAGCAGGAATCGGTTCTGAGCAATCGCTTTAAGTGGTCTCTCGTCTCTGGGACTGGCAGTACACCATCACGAGGCTTCTCACTATACCCAAAATCGTGAGGCCTGCAAGCCCAAGGTAGGCAGTAGCACTCAAAGTTCCTACTCGAGAGCAACAACTCCGAGTCAAGCACAAACTGTACCTTCTTTCCTTCCAGCATTCCAGGGCCTTCATTGTCTCCCAATGGCCGGTAATCAGTGCAAAGGATCTTGAGCAATTCTGTGGTCTCGTTAGGGACATGGTGCATCAGGATTTTACCATACCGCTTCATGTTACTCTCTGCCTGATCAAAAGGCAGTTTTCCAATGTAGCGCAAAGCCTCTTGGTAATTCTGTGGAGGCAGCCAGCAAAATAATCAATGTGACGTTGGCCTCCGCTCTCCACGTTGAGGTCAAGGCAAAAAGCATTTAAGACACGCTGCAAGTATGCCACGAACACCGTCTGCTCTGAATTATCACCTCGTTCCCTACTCCCGCTTGTTGTCCTCCTCACCGAGGTAGACCGGTT
>NW_009727550.1:0-4932 GCF_000703405.1 Apaloderma vittatum | reverse complement strand
ATGTAGACCGAGTGTGGCCCAAAGGAAAGAGAGAGTAATTTAAATTCATCGATCACTAATGACTCTCTCTTCTCTTGAAGGGCACGTCGGAAATAAAACAAGTAAGACCCTCTGCTTTCCACCCGTAGCCTACCGCACGAGCCAAAAGCAGAAAGCCAACACGCAAGCAGCAGCGGCAGGTGTCATTACTGTTGTCTCAGCAGTCCTGCCGGCATGTTAGCCAGAGGCATGAGGTCAGTGAAACAGTGTTCTCACTGAAGAGGAGGCAGAGAAGTGGTATTCTCTCTAGTAAGAACATGGCCGCAGTAATGTCTCCTCACCTTGATGTCTTCTAGCTGGATTTTGAGGTACCATTCGTGATGCGCATGCTTCTCTGCCAAGTACACGGCGTGAGAGTAGTAACCCGCTTGGCGAAGCACCTTGATCGCCGTTTCCACATCAAAGCGGACCTCGCTCTCACTCGTCTACAAGAACAAAAGCTGAGAGGTGGTCCCTCAGCAACACTCCCGCAGTCTGCAAGCGGCAATCATTTATACAAGAGGAAAGCCAGAGTAGGGACAACTTAGCACCTCTCGCGCACGGGAAAGCTCACACCTGCAGAAAGGAAGCAGAGCAATCACCTCTCATGAGATTGCCAACTACAGTGGCAAAAGCCAGCGTGCTCCAGGCTTATGTGACCAGACAGTCAGACTGAGAGCGGAATCAAGAGCTTGGAAATAAAGGAGCAAAGACAGAGGTACTGAGGGACAAATACATTCTCTTCTCTCTCAAAAGTCTCACCAGAGCCACGTACAATGTCCCCACTACCCCTTTTTATTACCATGACATAACAACGTTGCGTGATATCACCTTCCCTCTATACCTTAATGAATTCCTCCAGTTTGGAGCTGTCTTTGAGTTTAGTGTAGCAATTCAGCAGAAGTGTAGTATGGTCTGCATTGGCCAGGGACTGCAGGTGGAGCGTCTGCAGATAAGCAGTGAGGTTGTGGATACGCTGAGCATCCAGGAATTTCCGAATAACGTAAGATGGTTCCAGCTTCCCTATAGTCCTGGGAGGGAAAGGGTCACGTTACGAGAGATCGTGCACCCAAGAATCCAAAACACACGGAGCAATTAACAACAGAGTACGGAGAAGCCTTAACTTCAGCAGGCACTGACCCACTTGGGGCCACTCAGCTGCACATCAGAAGTCACAAGTATTTACAGCGTTAAGATCACCTGTCTGCGCGCACGGTGAAACAATCCACCCTCCACAAAGGCCGCGATCAGGACAACGGTGACAGCCCACAGAGTTAATCCTCCTTTAAAGGAGTCAGTGACAGGACGGACTATGCTCTGATGGAGCTATTTGGGAAGCACCCAAAAAGGGGATCAAAAGCGACATTTTCCTTCGTTTCAGTCGCGTAACTCAAAGTCAGCTTTAAAAGCTCAGGCCCACATGGAGCAGTTTAGCCACAGTTATCTTGGCGCTTCAAGCAAGCTGACAATAAAGCACATGCCGACCCTCGCCACGCAACCAGACTCCAGTTTCAGTTCTACGTGAACGTAACACTGTGGTGTTTTAAAGAGACCGAACGTGAAGTTTTCAGCAAGCCCCAAAACAAGGCTGTGTCAAGTTTTAAAAAACTCGAAATGTTTTAAAACTGACATTAAGATGTTTAAGCATTTTCCAAGAAGACTGCCCTGCGTGGACAAGTCACACCACCCATTTTACCCAGAGTGATCTCTTGTTTCCAATTACACCATCAGGCCCCACTCCATCCAACGTGCCTTCACTATTCACAGTTACAATATGATCAAGGAGGAGAATGTTATCCTAAGCCATACAGAGCGATTTTCAAGCAACTTTTTCCGAGACTTTTAATCTCATCGGCATGTTTCTCTCTGCTGGTAGAACCTTCCGCTCAAGTCACGTTTCTTGTGTTTTGGTTTACGTTTAGTCCTGACCTCAAACAGAAAACAAGGCCTCTGCAGCCCCTACCTGTGCTACACGGTCACAGCTCCACAGGGCCCCCACTTACCGGATATACTGCTGGATGGCTCCGTCATGGTTCCCTTTGTTATACAGATGATCGCCATACTGCCGGAAAATCTCTGACAAACCATCACTGTCCAAGTGGTGGCTCTTGGCCAGGTTAATAGCCATTTCAAATAAGTTCTTTCTGAAGAGCATCTGTTAAATAGACGGCGAGAATAGTCTAAGGGAAATATCACCCCACAGAACAAGTTCACACGCGCCTGGAAAACGAGCCGTTTCTCCTTTTTGGGGCCGTACGCATATGCATGCTCAGGCTTTTAAATACCAAATGCCTTGTAACCTCGGTTATGCTGAAAAGCTGTTGGGCCACTTGTTGCATAACTCATCTGAACAGTGCGACTTTTCAGTCTGCACAGCCAGTACAATCTTGCAGACGTAAGGCAGAGACTAATAACAAATCAGATTTACTTGCCTCGAGTTTGGTTTGGGTATCCTTCTCCTGCAGTACGTGAATCTTCCCATCTCTGGTCAGTACATACAGAGAACCCCACTCTGCTAAGACATCCACTATATCATCAAAGATGGAGCTGTACGCAATGAATTTGTTGCACAAGTCATAGATATTCAGGACCTGTTTGTCTGAATTCTGTGCCTCATTCCCAGTAAACTCTGACCTGGAGAGTAGAAGAAAGTTTTAGAAAATAAGGACACCAAACCTGAATTCTTGATACCTATGAAAACCAGGGATGTCCAGAGAGCACGACAAATGGGGTTCCTCTGGGCAATTAAACTAAGCAGACCCAGAGACAAAACACCAATCCCATCCACGTGTTAGACTGAGAAATTCATAGAACTTGGCGGGGGGAGGGAAACAGTCCTAACTTAGCATGCCTAACTGTGCTACTCTCACAATGGAAGTCAACTGATATACAGTCCAGATGAACCTTAATAACCTCTAACAAGGCTGCAATCAGCCCCTAAGAGCAAAGCTTCACAGGGAAGGAGAACAAAGAGGGAAATCAGGAAGCTGCAAGAGCAAAAGAACTCATTTGTTCCGAGGAGCCCTACTTTGGAGAAGTCTTTCGGTCCTTGGAGACAACGATGAGGTACCCCCGATACCAGTGAACAATCAGCTTTTGTCCCTCGAAGGCAAAGCAAGGGCCGCGTTCATCTGGTTGATAAAGGTACACACACTCGTTTCCTGCCACAATGAACTGCAGATCCTGGGAGGGGTCACTGAGCGATGAACAGCGCAACCCACAACCGTGAGTGTCCAGCTCCAGGTGAGGATAGTCTTTCACTGAAAGCATGTAAGACTACAGAGGAAACACAATCGTTTGGTGATAGCTCTGAACTAGACTCTAATGCCAAAGCAATTTGCAAGTCAGAGTCTCGTTTTTTCCAGTTAATTGCCCACCTGGATGTTCTCTGTAGTCACCACGAACAGATGCGTTGTTTTGCCAGACTGGCGGAAAGCAAGGCCAGTAACCGGAAAACTACCTTCATGCAGGATCTGGGTCTTACTATGGCGGTCTCGAGTGATGTCTCCTTTCGTAAGCACAACACTCCCATCTGCAAAACCTGGTGAAAGAGACAGACCAAAGTGTTACCTATATATGGCACACCTGAAAATTACCCAGCTTAAAGTCAGCTCCAGTCTCTAACAACACCTCACTCGCCAGCAAGGTGTTAAGTAACAGCATCGCCACAGGTTCAAGGAAGCAGTGAAGTCAAGGAAGTACGTGTCAAACCACCCGAGAGTGCTCCTGCTGCAGTTCAGCGCTGTCACTCAGCTACATGCAGGATGCCACTGTTCAGCAAGGTGCAACTTCCCTTGCCAGTTATTATTGTTTCAGTCTGCCTGTATTTTGTTTGACAAGCAGTTTTGTCTTCTACCAACTGAACTATTGTTTTAATTAGCTTGCTTTCTCAAAACACACTACACGCTGTAAAAATGCTAGAGGGAAATTTCCCAAAAGGAAATAAAGCACGCAGTTTTCACGGCTTGCCGACAGATCCAGTCCTCCAGGTTGTTCCAGTGTGGAAGGAACGGAAAGCTTTTTGACTTCAATGCAGAGACGAACTTACTGAAAGCGCTTGTAACCTCACAACATTACCACTCTTACTCTGCCAGAAGTTAAGCAAGAAATATTACAGAGGAACGGTTAAATCCCAAATGGGCAATTGGCTTTTTGCTTTTAAAAAAAAAGCTAAAAATACATGCTTCCCTTTTAAGTATCAGTCTAATAGATGGACACTAAGGCTAAAATTACGTGTTTATGTTCTCAAGCTCTGACAGTGCAAGACACACTATCTCTCTGTGAAAGTAACATAAAAACTGCACACGAACTAAAACCATCAGGATCTTCTGCACTCGTTTTTGTGCTACCTATTCATTTTCCTTATAGCTGAGTAAGGACCATAATACTTTTCTTAAGCTATTACAGTTCAGCTTTAGTTACCAATAGCCATGAAATTCAGATTCTCGTGGACGGTTAGGCAGGATACAACTGTGGGCTTGTTCCCTGGTATTGCTGGAAAAATTCGTGTGCAGAGAGGATTGCCACCATCTCGTTTCTCCAGGTTCCAGACTTTAACCTACAAACGACAACATATCTGGTGTAAGCAAAGCGTGAGGCGTTACGAGGCCAAGATCTAGCACCAAAAGTAACAATGCCCTGAGCGAGCAAGCTATTGAAGGGAATAAAGGTCAACTAAAGTAATCGTCGTAATCTTAAGAAAGACCCCCAACACAAACACATTCCCCTCTCTTTGTCATTCGACTTACCAAGGGATTAATGCCCTCTTCATCCTCACCAACAGAAACCAAGATACTGTGCTGCTTCAGCTGGTACAGATGCGTTACCCTTAGCTTATAAGCTTGGAAACTGCTGAGTTGAAGGGAGCGAGGCAAAAACCAAATCTGACCTTCCATATGTATGTGATGGTTAAGG
>NW_009727549.1:0-17785 GCF_000703405.1 Apaloderma vittatum | reverse complement strand
GTGCTAGACAGACACACACACAGACACACACGCGTCTTTACGTGTAAAATAATCTCGAGCGCGGTTTCAGTTTGAGATACGTGCGAGAGAGAGGCAGGGAGATGCGTCTGAGCTTGTTACTCTGGCTAAATTAGGTAATTTTTAGCTGGGTAATGTGCTAATCTTTAAACCTTGGTGTTTTTAAATCCCGTGTGTGTCTGATCGCTTCGTACAAAAGTGTATTTTGCTTGTTTCTTCTCGTCTTCTTCAGTCTGAAGCTTTATGTAGGTCAGGCTTGGCTTAAGCAGATTTCCTGAACCTGCGTCAGCTTAAGCTGAAGGAATTTTAATAAACCCTCCCTTGTAGGCGTGGGCCTAAATGAGACTAGCCTAGTTAAGCCTGATCTTTTTCCGTTTGTGAAAAAGAGCTGAGCAGAGCTAGGGACTGCATGGTGGCTTCAGAAACGGCTTCCTTAATTCTAAGATAACAATGGTCGGGAAGGCCAGATCTTCTAATTTTACCTTATCTGAAAAGCTCGATTTGCTAAAACTCGTGAAGCCGTACGTTAAAATTCTCGAGGAACATACCAATAAGCATTCTGTAATAGTGGAAAAAAACAAATGCTGGGATATCATAGCCGATAACTACAATGCCATCGGAGTAGATCGCCCTCCTCGTACTGCCCAGGGCCTGCGCACGCTCTACAAGAGGCTCAAAGAATATGCCAAACAGGAGCTATTGCAGCAAAGGGACACGCTCTCAGACTGTAAAAGCAGCATTTCCGAGCCAACCAAGAAAGTTGTGGAGATGATTCCACAGATTTCCAATGTGTGTTTAAGAGACAGGAGCGGTGTTCAAAGGTGAGACGATTCTTTCTTATTTTGTTACCGAATGAAAATTATGGCGCCTCCTATCTACCCTCTAACGCTTTGCTTGTGTTCAGGCTCCTAAAGGAAATGTTTGTCAGAGGCAATCCCCCAAATGGGGAGCAATGGCAAAATAATACTGCTTTTGTTTTATGGGAAGCTTTGTGGTGACTTAGCACTGCAGTCGTTTTGTTCAGCTCGCTCTCAAAGCCTGTTTCAGAGTCTTTGTCGTACTCTGGAAAGTGAGGGTTAAGAGGGAATCAAAGAGAAATGGTAGCTCCAACCTCTACCCCTCCCCTACCTTTTAATAGGCAGATTATTCAAACACTGGCAAAGTGATGGCTATTCTCCTCCATTTAAGGTAATACTGCAGTCATTTTGCAACATGTGGAACTATTACCGGTTTATATAGGATTTTTAATAAAGTTAGTTCACAGAGCTAAGAAACCTTATTCATACACCTTTTTCTCTCTTGTTTATTCTGATGTTTGCATGTTATGTTTTAACTGATCCCAGTCCTTAAAAGAAAAAAAAACAACCACTTACCACACCACAGTGCCTTTGTGAATGCAAATGTTTTTTTAAAATTATACTTTTCTTGCATTCACTGTGATTCCCTGAAACTGGGGCAAAACTAATTTCAGTCTAAACTCCAAGCAGTTCTGTATCACAGGCTAGGTAGTTTAAATACAAAGAGAAACTGAGAGGTATAGCACTAGAAGTTTTCTTTTTTTGTATTTTTCTTCTTTTTTTTTTTCATTGCTCAGTAAAGTGAGACACACTGTCTAGATTTGAGCCAGACATAATACAGGCAGGCAGCATGCAGGCTTTCTCCCACAGCTGGCTAATGCCCCTTATATCTGACTTGCAACACTCTGCTGGTTCTGTATTGGTCCTTGAGGGATCAAAAAATGCCTGGGTCAGGTTTTGGTTCCTCTGGATAAAAAAAAACAGGCTAAGGAGAAGGGGGAAAAAGGTCAAGTAACTCCCCAGCAACCTTGCGAAAGCTCTTATTTTTCTTATTTTCTCAGACAGCTTAATGGGAAAGCGAACTTTCCGTATTTCAGTCGGATAGTCGGTGCAGCAGCGTAACACTCTAAGAAAAGCTGGCATGCGCACACACGCTGAATTGGATTCATGGTGCCACTGGTTGAACTGAATGGTAACAATTGTCTAAATCCCAACGTGCCAGATGCTCTAAAAATACGCTGTTGTGGGTCCTTTGCGTAAAGAAGTCTGAAGCAACTGGGCTGTGCTGCTGCTCCTGGTGAATGCCCCTGGAGGAACGGTTCCAAAGAATTCTCTGGAACAAAACGAGGCTTTTAATTGCGCTAATAAAGGTTGCAGTGTCTTGACTACCAACTTTTGTAAGGAGGGGAAAAAAATAGTGTGAGAACTTTGGTTTGTAGATCGGATTATAAAAAGCACTGACGCTTTTCGTGAATGATTAAGAGCTAATGATCTCCACAGTTTGTCTCCTATAATTTAAACAGTTTTTGCAGTCCCTTATGGGTCTGGCAGCATTGACTTCATTACTGCTTACCCAAAATGGTTGTTCCTAGGAAGAGCCAGTACACTGAAGGAAAGGAATAGAGTTTAAAAGATTGTGGTTTTTTTTCTCTGCCCAAATACATTATTATTTGATAATTCTAATTTTAACCCTGAATTGCAGCGTACCCTAATTTTCAAAACCCTGTATTGGGTTTTAACTCGCCAGGATATGGCTGAGGCTTTGGAGGAGGGAAATACAACTTACAATGAATCCAAATGCTTAATCGCACCTTTAAGCAATTTCTAGCTCGTAGTGATTAAACAAACCCTGGTGAATCATGGGTGCCCGCAGGGTTGTAAACACCATCCCCCAACTGTGGTAACTCTTGTTTGTCTTTCTTTCAGTCAAGTTGTCAGAAACAACATTAGTAACCACCATACAGGCGGCTCTTTTGTTTCACAATGCCTTCTTTCTCTCTTTGCTCTCCAATTGTTCTCCTCTTAAGAGACTAACTCTAAGGAGGAAGAAAAACCCCAACAGGCTCCTCATCAGAGTTAGCTGAAGATTCGGTAATTTTCTGTGTGGGTTACACCTTAAGAGATGGGTTTTTCACTGTTTGGAGGCTCTAGCCTATGTTAGACTAGATCTTACCTATCTTTCTTCTCTTAACCTCTCACTTTCTCTTTCTGCCCTCTCTCTGTTTCCTTTTGTCAGAATGACCTGCTTCTCCTGCTAGTTGTTTCCACTTTTCTCAGGCTAGAAGCTGGCCAGGGGCCAGCAAATAAGAAGCAGGGAAGCTGTGTTAGAGGCTGTGGTTGTGGAGAGGAGGAAACCCAGAATTACAGTCAGCACTGGGGAAAACAAGTGAAAATTTGTGTGCAGGATCATACTTCCGATGCTCAATGAGAGGAGCTAAAGGAGTTTGAGAAAGAGGTATACAGGAAAAGGTGAAGCTTTGTGGCATGAGGAGGGAGGCAGTATGGTGATATAATGGCTACTCTGTAGGCAGCTCAGGTAACAGTGAATAGAATTAAGATTATCCTGGTATTTTCTTTGCAGAATAAATGAAAGGTCTGTTTTCAATACCTGCTTCAGATGCACCTTTTAAAAAAATATAGTTTGGGTGGTTAACAGGAGTAATTTTCGGAAAATATATTGCACTGACACTGTTGAGCATTTTTACGATTGCATATTGAAAAGTTTTCATGCCTTTATTCTATAAAATGCAATTTCATGTAGATGGAAGCGTTTTGAGTACCATGGGCGATGCAGAAGAGATGATCATGACACTTTTGATTAAGGAGTTAGTGCATTGACAGGAGAAGCAAGATGTACAAATTAAATTTCTCCTTTGCTTCCAGGAATTTGAACCCACGTCTGTCGCTCACCAGTACAGTTTTTTAGTAACTAACCAGGACAGTGTTTGTAGGGCTCACAAGGTGTTCCAAAAAGTGTAAACACCCTCCATCCCCCAATTTAGTAGACAGCAGCTCAAGTCCTCCAGGGCTGGGGAGCAGCTGTGGATGTTCCAGTGATCATGGATCCGCTCGCTGCCTTTAGCTGGTAGGAGCAGCTCAGTTCTTCAGGGGTTGGGGAGTGTCTCATATAACCACCAGGTATAGCGGCTGTTTTAGACAGTCATAGCCCTGATGGTGCACCATTTCTGGTATTGGTATCGGGTTAATATATTGCTGTTCCCATGTTATGTTATACTGCCTTCCCAGTCATGCTGAAAGTGTTCCTTGTGGATCTGTACTGTAAAACAGATAAAGAAGCTGATCTGTCTTAAAAAAACACATTACCTGAATAAAGAAGTGATGTGCAGCAGTGCAAGATTTCAAGCACAGCTGATGGTAGAGAAGTGGCAAGAACAGCTTGAGCCATTGTTGTTGTCAAAGCCAATGCAATGTCATGATTTGAGGTGCTGCTGACTCAGGGATTTACACAAAGGCAAATGAGTCAAGCGGGCGTTGTACTTCTGAAAACAAATGCGCAGAGCTGTAGGCTCTTCTTAGTGGAAAGGTTTCTGTGTCTTCTCTTGAAGCATCAGAAAAATACTGAGATCACCGATTCAAAGAGACACAATAAGGAGTAGCTTGATTCCCTGATCTACTGGCAGGGTCATCATTTGGGCTCTGGTTTCTTCTCCTAGAGGTCTTTCTGTAATTTTATTCAGTGATTGTCTTACATTAAAAAAATCCACAAATGCTTGGGTGCATGAGTCAGAAACAGGGAACCCATTAGAACAGGAGGAGATTAATAAGTTTGGGAGATGGAAATGTTTCTGCCACAGTCCACACAGTCTAAATTAATGCCCTTTTAAAATCACATTATATATTATATAAACTCTTTCCTCAGACACTCGCATGACTTGCTGCTGCTTTCTTTTTATTCTCATTTGTCACTAATAGCCCTTCTTGCTTCTCCAGTGTCAGAAGAAGGTTCTACCAGGATAGTTCTCTGATGGCTATTTTGCCTTTCTAGCGACAGAATCTGAATAAGATGGGGCCATATACGTGTGGTGGAAAGCAGAAGGGATACAGGTGGTGTTTGTGTCGCAAAGTAGAGTCTTGGCATAGATAACAGAGTAGTATTTCAAATGAAGCTTTAGTTACAGCTACGCCTTTTAAAAATAGTTTTTAATGGATTATTGAAATGTGATTTTGTGTGTTCTAGTGCTAGTGTCAATAAAGAAACAGTTGCTGGTACCAGTTCACCACAGACAATGTTGGATCACCATCCTGCGGCAGTCATGATGGAGCTGCAATTGGAAGAGGATGTCAAGCCTCCTCCTTCTTTGACTATAGACTCACAGCAAAATGAGAATTTAGAACAAGAGGAAGAACACCAGCTGGTGCGTGTTATGGAGAGGTCTCCTTCAACATCAGTGTCTTCAGTTGATATGAGAGTGATGATGTCTCCCTCTCCTGTACCAAGAAGAGAAGAGTTTTTTAGGCTGGAGGTTGGAGAACGCTTTAGACCCATGTGTGCTTATGACCCACAGATGTTACAAATGCTGAAAGAAGAGCATCAAATAATAATAGAAAATCAAAGAAAAATTGGTCTTTATGTCCAAGAAAAAAGGGATGGTTTGAAAAGAAAGCAGCAACTGGAAGAAGAACTGTTGCGAGCAAAAATCAAAGTAGAGAAGCTGAAGGCAATACGACTGCGCTGTGATCTGCCGGAATACAGCAATATCTGAATATTTTATTAGTTCTGTCATATTCTTTGAAATACTTAATAATACATTGTTTTGCCCTAGCAAAATTGTTCCTTACGCTAATATGGATGGATCAAAGTCTGGCCTTGAGAGATGAAAGCACATTTTCCGTGTTGTTTATGTACCTTATAAAAATACCTTCTATGGGTTTGAATGCACCAACTCTTCTAAAGTATAATCAAATCCTGTATATTTAAGTGTTTAGGTTGATAAAAATCCAAACGTTTAAAATATTTCCACTTAACTTCTATTGGAGTTGTGATGAGCTGATGGAAATTTAGCTTGGCTCTTGTTAAAAGTTTTGATCATTTGCATTATTTTTCAAATGAACACGTATCCTTTAATAACTTAATGAAGGTGCAGGTCAATAAATACATGCAAAAAGGAGAAATAAGAGGCTATGTTTAAATGTCTAATTCTTTTCAAGCTGGAAAATCTTATGGCAGTGGTGAGATTTTGCTGATAGATCATCTTGGAAGACAAAATTACTGGATTGTTATATTTTTTTAATGTTCAGTAGACAGTTGAATAAATGTGCATATTTCTAAAAGTTAATGCTTTCTATTGTTTCCAGTGGAGAAGTGTTTCCATAGGATGTTATCAAAATAGAGACAATGAATGCAACGCTTGGTTTTTAAAACTGCATGCATGTGTAATTTGTGTGTACAGTTGCCATGTTTGTATATTCAGTTATAATAATTATACTGGCGATCAACCACAAAAAAGTCTAATTTCCTCATTTGCATGCATAATTACTACAGTGCATGTGCAACCAAGACAGTTGCAGGTGCCTTTGATCAATATCACTATGACTGTAAGCTACTGAAATGAAACCGTTTCTGTATATAAGCTTCATGTGACTGGAAATCAACAGACGATTCTTTGTCATTCTCGGTACCTTTTGTAAATGCTGTTGTTCTGGTCTTTCGATTAGTTTCAAATAAAAAGCCCCAAATGAAAAAGAAATTGATTATTCTATCTGTCCTAGTAGCAGCTGTTTCTTCTGCAGTTACAATCAACGTTCGTAACCGGAAGAAAAATACCTGGAAAGCATAAGTCCCAAATGATTCATGTCTTCATAATTCTTAGTCTCCTGCCTGTTATGAATGAATCCACAACTGCCTTAGACCTCTGGCTCCTTATTCCCTCTAACAATACTTGCTCCTTCCTCTAACATTTAGCACAAGAAAAGGAAACGAAGCATAGCATCAAGAAAAAAGAGAGAACAAAGGAGATGTGATTCCTCCTATGCCTCCCACCTCAGAGGGCCCCAACTACAGAAAGGACAAAAGCAACAGGAAGGAGAATATTCCTTCCTGCAGCTGCTTGTAACTGTCACTCCTGTCACTACTACTTTCCCAAATTTGCTTCTTTCTCCATTCCCACAGAACCTCAGCATGTTAGCATGGGGCACCGGTCTGCGTGAGCAGACTCTGAGTGAGGTAAGCCTCGCACCTCCTTGTTGGCTTTCCTGAGTGAGTTGGGTTACCTTTGTAGCCATAGGGATAAATGCTTATTAAAAACTGAAGGCTGGAAGCACGTGAGTTTAATTGAGGGGCTAGTGGAGCTTAAAGAATTGTAGTTACAATTTCATGGTGGTGATGCAAGAGAAATAATGTTGACTGTCTGTGCCCAGGATAACAGGTTACAGGTGGAAAGCGTGGAAAAATACAGATGGTGAGAACACATGTTGGTATGGAGTTCCCCAGTACTTTTTCCAGTCGTTTTCTAGAGAAGAGAGTACTGTGTTCTGTTGGGAATTTTTGCGTGCGCTGAAAATTATGATGGTTGAGTAAATGGCCTGTGTTTCTGTACAGTCCTTGGCTTTCAACTGTATTTTTCAGTTCAAGGACATCGATCTGTTTTTGTGTAGCTGGAAGCACTTCAATGAGACACTCAATTCCTTGAGTTTACAACAGTCAAAATACTGGCTTTAATAAATAAATAAGGATTTTATTTGTTCTGCTTCTCAGAAACGGGAAATGGCACTAAATTCTCTCCACTCATCTTAATTTCGAAATACCTGATCTTGTCCTTTCAGTTGAAAATCAGAATTCTGATGTCCAGTAGTAAGAAATTAATTTCCATTTGTTGCCTCTGCCCTCACATATTATTCAAATGATTCAAGTTTTTAATAGCTCAGAAAATAATTCCCATATGGCTCATACTCTTGCAGTGGTTTTGAATTATAGCTACTCTTATGTTGGCCACCAAAATGCTCTAGAGACTTTAGAATATTTTCTGTTGAATTTTCCATTCTCCTTGAGCTAGAGGAGAGGTGACCTCCAGGTTTTCTGTTGGTGTGGTATTTTTATTTCAAGCACTAGAACCAGAGGAATTCCCAGTCTTTGAAAGCTTGCAGTCCTTTCTCAGCTGACAGGCAAATAGATGCAAAAACAGGACTCTGGGTAGAGCAAAGTCTCCCTTGTATTCTTGATATTGGAAGGGGAAGGCTGCAAGTGGGTAAAGAAAGAAAATACACTGGCCTGCTCAGAGCTTTCTCCCTACAATCAGCGTTCTTCCATATTTGGTTGTTTTGGCTTTATCTCATTTCTCAGTGGAAGGCCTTTTATTTTTACCTGCAGGCAGTACCTGTAGTTCAGACGTCTCGTGCTTCTTGCTTCCTTTGTACTTGCTTGTGTTTTCTGGGGGAGCTTGGGGTGGGAGGAGACATCCCTTAGAGTCCCTGTGGGAGCTGCTTGTTTCTTTCGTGGTGACATGACATTTATTTCCTTCCATTACAGAAATGTTTCCTCCTTCCGTGATGTTACCTTGCTCCATCAGTGCCGTGTGGTGCTGACTATGTTAACACCTCTTCATGCTGATGGTTCTGCATTTCTTTCTCACTCCACATCCGCTTTACAGTATCCGGTTATCTGTCTGAATCAGACTTCTCAACGTCTACAGTGCTTGTTACTGGTTTTTTTTGTTTTCTTTTTTTTTTCCTATGTATTCCTAATGTGGGTACATGCACCACAGCTGTGGTTAGTCCTTCTGGATCATGAAGTGCTATAAATTTTTACTATTCCAGCAATACTTTGTTAGCATGTGCTAACAAAGAGGTGGTAGAAACCCCTTCCCTCCTTTACCCCGTTCTTATCCTCTTCCTCCCTTCCCTACATCTGGCAGTGCCATTCCCTGTCTGCATGTTTCTAATGTGCATAGTACAAGCAGAGTAATTGTAGGCAATGACAAATTTCTACCATATGTTCATGACCTTTTATTAAAGTAACTGAAATAAACAGGCTCCGGGGGCAATTTAATTCCTACCGTCTAATGAGTTTACGTTTAGGATTAGAGTAAAAAACTGTGACTATGATAACTTTGTTGAAATTATGGTAACATCTTACAGAACTTCATCTATCTGAGTAATTGTCTAACGTCTATAATTTTGTTGGCTACTTCCTACTTACCTTGCTTTTTTGCTTCTCCCTGCTTGCCCCTGTAAGCTTTTGACTTGTGTGGAATCGTCTCAATGTGCTTGCCTTAGAGCAGAATTCTTACAGGTAAAAATGGTAGGAGAGAGAAGTACTCAAAGACTGGGAGATGCTATTTGTAGCTACTCTTACTTATCTCATACTCCTTTTTTCTAACATCTTCCATCTTGCTAGCTTCAATTACTTTGTTTCATTTATATTTCCACACATTGTCTGACTTGGAATATTTCCCCTCATATAGTGAAAATGCATGGACTAGAGCTGTCATACTATCTTCTTTTGGGCAGACTTTTTGTCCAGTGGATTTCCAGTAGGCAAAGCCATCAAGTTGCTTATAATTAAAAGAAAGTTGTTTCTAAGTGGGAGGAGCAAGTGAGGAGTTGTGATCCCTGGGCTGACTGATGAAGCTGTCTTTTAGAATTCCTTGTATCTTATTTTGAAGTGCTTTAGGATGGTTCCATATGAATTTTAACTTCAGTGGAACCGTAAAAAAGGGTTCTCTAGGTGATCCTGCTCAGGCAGGGAATTGGACGAGATGATCTTTCGAGGTCCCTTACAAACCCCCGACATTCTGTGATTCTGTGATGCTCATAAGATAAGAAAGTGGTGTTTTCTCAAGATGTTGATTACTTTTCTGGTTTGCACATGAAAATAAAGAGAAGGCTTTAAAAAGAATGCCTTTTAGCATTTTTCAAGGTCTTAAAATGTGTGAAATGTGGCTTCTCAGTGTGTATTCATAACAAGTCATGCTTTTATTCTGTTTTTAAACATCCAGGTCTTAAATCATTTGAGAAATCTCGTTGTCAAAGTCTTAGATTTAAAATAATAACATACAAAAAACAAGTACTGTTTACAGTAGTTCAAATAGTAGTCTGTTAGCTGGGTGCGTAACATGTGACTAAATTTCAGTCATTCTGTGACCTATGGTTCTGTGTTACATCTCTGCTAAAAATGAAGGCGCTCACCTTGACATCGGTTGCCTGCGCAGTGATAGTTGGTGTTAGGTGGCATCCAGCTTGTCTTGGCGAAAGTCCTCCCTAATAAAGATGCAATTTCCTGAAGTTTCACTGAATACTAACTAACCAAATTAGTTTCTCTGCATTCTTCCTTGTAAAACCTATCGCCGTTCGGTGCTAAAGCAGTTGAAAAACTCGCTTGTGATTTGTGGGCAAGAGGGGTTGGGTAAGGGTCAGAGAACCTAAGCTCAGCTGTCTGCGGGCAGCGGCATTCCCCGCTGTCCCTGCCTTTCTTCCATGCTGTGGGATTTTTGCAATGTTTTATCCTGGTGATTACACGGAATGATTTGTTGATGTATCCCAACATCTCGGAGTGAGCCTAACACCTTGTCTGACTCTGTAGGATTCACACTAGAAGGATATTGTATAATTTACATTGAATACTTAATCAGCAGTTACTCCACATGATTTATGACTTCTGTTTGCTCTTTAGCAAAATGGCAGACTTGAAAAATCCTACTTAATTTTTTGTATTTTATTTATGCAAATAGAATTTTAAAAAAATAAGTCATTGTTTCCCGGCCATTTACTTTTGGCTCTTGATTTTTGTCTATAGTTAGCATAATCACAGTAATTATCATAGTTTAACATAAATGTCAGCTAAAAAATAATTCCTCTGGATGTCAGAAGCCAGTTTGATTAAGGCTCAGTCATTTTGTTTACCATATTCTGCCATTTGGTATGTCTTTGTATGATCCTTGCCTATATTGCTAATGCTGTCCCCAAAATGTCTGGTTTTAAAGTTCAGAACTTTCTGTATGCTTGAAATAAGTAAACCAATTTTAAAAATACTGATTTTTTTTTCCCTTTAATTTAAAAATGAAACAATAGGCCAGAATGTTTCTCTACTTCAGAGATAGAGAGGAAGGATTTTGGACTGCCTGTGGTTAGTTACTACAACATTATTTGTTTCCTCTATTCTGTCAGATAAAATCTGTTGCAGCAGTATCTAGTTGTAGCTATTATTAATCACTGAAGATATCATGTGAAAGAAGGTAATTTATCATAACTGCAGCAGTTTGCAGGTGAATTTTGCTTAGCCCACTTGTCGATACTGTTAAGAATACAATTCTGTGAAGTCTAGAAATGTTTGTGAGGTGTTCACCAGAAATACAGAAGTAAATTTGGTTTGTATAACGTTACTATTAGTGTTGATACGTTCTCTGTCATAAAAGGACATTCATTTAGGGGCACATGTGTAAGCCAAAACCCACTCATTTTGACTTGGAAACTCTGCAAGTTCCCCCCGGGTGATGTTTGCGTTGTAAGGAAGCTTTTGCACTAGGTTGTATGTCATGATGGACTTCCAGGTGACATTGGTAGCATCAATTATCGGTTTGGCCAAACCACTTTCTGCCAGATTACCTCCTCTCAGGCTGTAACATGTGTGTTCTAGATTAGTGTTTATGTCTTTTTGAAGTAACTCAGCTTTTTTATGTGAACCAGACTGAGGGATGAGTACGCTGGTTTGCATGTATTGAATTATGATCTTCCCTTCGTAGTGTTCTAGTTTCTCTGTGCTTTTGAAAAAATAATTGAAATTTGGCACCAAGCCGGTCCTTGGCCATTTGTATAAAACCTCACTCAAGTTTGTCTAATTTGTAAATCAGGAATTGGTCATTTTCAGTGCAAGTTTGCTATACTCCAAATACAGTTCTAACCGAATTCCTAGGAGAGTCTTTCCAGCCTAGGCACTTCGTACTGCTGAGAGGAGAACAGTCGTTTCTCAGCTGTGAACACCTTGATTGAAAGCGAGAAAATGCGTCCCTAGTGTTGCCACTTGCAGACCAGGCAGCCTCTGTGAGGAAGCCACTTTGTTTAGATCCAGAGACGGTGACAGATGACACCAAGGATTTCGAACACAGCTGCCTTTCTTTCAGGGCTGTAAGGATTTTAGAGCTCTTGGACTGACAGCAGGATACGTAACGGCCCAGCTCTTCTGTGGGAAGTGCTAGATGAGGAATAGCCCAGAAAATACGACTTTTAGCTGAGTGATTCAGAGTGCTGCTAGTGTGTGCACAAGTGAAGGCTGGATTAAGTTTGCTTAGGCACTTTAGCCATGTTATTTGTTGTAATTATTTCTGCTACATGAAATTTGTTGCTTTTTGAAGAGATAGAGTGTATGTGCTGTAGTTGAGTTTTGAAAATAGTCAATTCCTAAGTCAAATTCCAATGCGTTACTAATGATGTTTTTCAACAGTCTGGAAGTTAAAAACGTTTTGAGAGTTTCAGGTACTTGAGCTCTGAAGATCTCATGGGCATCTGTAAAGGTTATTTTCCGATTAAATAATAGTAGAGATAATTTTGATCTCTTTTTAAATCTTGTCCTTCTCTGGTGAGTATGCACATGCACAGACGTATGTATGTACACACACCACACACGTGCGTACCCAAAAAGATACGTATCCAGGGAGTTGATAAGAGCTGTGTGTGTTGCAGAGGCTTTTGAGAGATGTCCAGGGTCAAAGCAGTCCCTTGGGAACAGCAAGCAGACCCAGTCTGCTGGTGGAAAGCTGCCACATCTCCATGGCTTCTAGGGTTTCCTTACACAAGTGGTCAGCTCAGGATCAGAAATAGGCAGGGCTGACACAAAGTAGACTCTGTTAAAGGCATCCTGAATTTACAGCTTGCTGCACAGAATCATCTTATTAATTTGCATTGGAATTTCTACACCATTTTAAGTTGTATTCAGTTTTCTTACATCCAGAACCAAGCAAAGGCAGCACAGTAAGCACTGGTTACGTTTGCAAGGATGAATTTCTTCTTTTCCCTCTTCCTTCATCTTCCCTGTTCTAGTTTTGCTTTCCTAGTAAGAATTAGAGCTCTAGGTTTTTGTGCTTGAGCCATAAACATTACTTTCCTGCTTGGACTACTGGATAGATTACATTTGTGTACATCAAAGTTATGTAACTTGATTTGGTCCTTTCCAAATGTTTCGTCAGCTACTCTGCAAGTAATCATTGCTGCATAACACATGAAAATTCTCAAAAATATGACTCATCCTTTGTGTGCCTCTTTCCAGGGTAATGTCATAAATTTTAAACAGTCCTGTTTAAATAATTTAGGAAGGAATATATTGTGTTTCGTGCTTATGACAGTGGGGATAAGTTTTATTGATGATTTTTATTTTAAGGACTCTATTATAAACCAGGGAAATCAAAGATGGCCAATAATAAACACAAATAGTACATTAAAAGTATTTTTCCTTCCAATATGTGCAAAACCAGATGTTAATATGAAGGATACGTAATCTTAATAAATCCCTTTCTGCCTGTTTGCTTTTTGTTACAGATTTAAAAGTCTTTGCGTTTTAGGAAGAGAGATTTTGTGCAGCAGAATTTAGTGGGTTTTTTTTTGCACAGAAGTGTACTTTTATTTTTCATAAAAAGCAGTACAAATAATAAGCAATGCTTCAGAGGATGCCAAACTGTGTATTTTCAAAGTACGACATACGGATATAGCTGTGTACCTTCCATTAACATTTAAACACAAAAGGATGTGTACTTGCATTTCTGCAAGCTGCTTCAAAAATTAACTGCTTTTTGAGATGGCTACAATTAGCCCGTTGTTGTGCAATAGCCTAATAGCTATTTCATAGTAATTTGGATTTATTTGTAATTTAAGTATTTGATTTTTTTCCACTTACATCCCATTTAGACTATATTTATTGCAGTAACATTCCATCTTTACAGAACCCAAGTATTGATGTTGCTTTCTGACAGTACTTACGCATTTCTTTTTTTTATAGTAAAAGAGTCTTTACTTGACAAAATTAATCAAAACAACTTTTGGAGTGGATGGCAACGTGAAGAAGCGTAGTAAACAGTCAACTTGGCATTCGACTGGTTCCAATGTTTTACCGAGCTGATCTGGCTCGCTGCACCAAATGATGCCTGCAGCCTTTCAGAATTCTCAATGATGCTGCTTTTTCCTTTGATAATAGGACTCACACATCTATTTCTGTGGACTTGACAGAAGCTTTCAGCTTAGTTCATTAAATTTTTACAGTGGAAGCTGGAGTCTGTTGGATTTTTAGACAGTTGAGAGGTTTAGGAAGAATGGTTTTCTACTGTGGAGCTGTAATTTTGAAAATACATGCTCTTCCCCCTCCCTTCTCTGCAGTTGATACCCTGAAGAGGTAAACGCTTCATTAAAAAGTACATCTACTGTCTGTTATTGTATCTGAAAAGAAAATTAAGGTCGCAAACTCAAGTACCCAAAAACTTGTAGATACACACAACCCAAATTCAGCCTTCTCATGCTGTTGGGCATAGTAATTAATTACGTGATTGTGGATTATATTTCTGTAGGCTTCCTTGCCAGTTTCAGCTCACAGAATGGATTGTGCCCACTTAGGAAGCCACTCTTCAGTATTTTCTTTTCACTTCTTTTCAGTTGCGGACTTACGCCTTGTTTTCAGCATGCTATTCAAACTGGTTTGAATTAATTAGCTCATGTGGGTGTTTTTTTCCCTCTGGTGCCCATGATGATAGTATCTGAGTGCTTCACAAATGCAATTACATTTCACAACTTCCTTGTGAGATAAGAGGTTGGTATAATCTCCACTTTCTAGGAGATAATGCAGGAGTTGAGACACAGAGAGAATAAAAAACAAAAAGCCCCGTTATTACGGAAGATGCAGACTGAATCAGCTAGGACTGCACTATCTCAGCGCTGTAGCATACCATGCAGTTAATCTTTCCAAACCGCAACTTCCATCTGCACCCCGCGAGGGTTTGCTATCGCTACAAATGAGACCGAATCGCCAAGTCGGGCGTGCAAACAAAAGTTTGCTGCTGAAAAGTTGGCACTAACTGACCTTACGCCACAGAGGGACTCCGGAAGACGTGTAAGTGAAATCCAGTTCTCTAAGGCACTATTCAGCTTATCCAACCACAAGAGCGGGCTTTCTGCCCTTGCAGCCTCGGCCTCCTTTGTCACACACCTCTTGCAGCCCGCAGCAAAGTGCTGAGGGATCGCAGGGGCAGCAGCAGCCTCTTTTTGTCCTCCTGCTGCTGCTGAGCAGGTCAGTTCTCTGCCCTGAATGAGCGAGAGGTCCCGCGGCAATAAGGTGCAGCATGTTTTCTGTAAAGACTTTATCATTAATGCAGATGCACAACGCGGCAGATCAGGTCACTGGGACAGTCATATTTTTGACATCTCCAAACTCTGCTTGACTTCACAGCCTTAAAACTATTCACTTAGTGGAAGCTGTCGTTTGGGGGATGGGGTGGGGGTGTGACGTAGTTTTGTACCACGGGATCGTAGATGCTAATCTTTTGGCTTTTAGAGCAAATTAACATTTCTAAACAGATTATTCCATATAATTTGATGTTTTCAGCTATGTAAGACAGGCAAGGTTGAAACTCTTTACCCTTTGGGATAATAAAGTGAATGACTGCATTAGGAGGTCACTGAATTCGGTGTAGACTGTTAATACATTGGCATGCAGTGTTTTGCCCAGTGAGAGTTGTACGTGTTTGCTGGCAGCAAAGCAACTGCAAAACTGATTTTTTTTCAGGTTGAAGAGCCGAAGGTACCAAAGGGACATGGGGAAAATGATAGCATGATCCACAGTTTAGTTCCTGCTTGGTCTTCATCAACTTGTCCACTAGAAATTATTTACCTGATTCTGGGTCCTCCACTAGTCCTAAACTCAGAATTGATTTGAGTTTGTCTCACGGGGTATGATAAGTCAGACAGATCCAGTTCAAAAACTTAATTGCCTCCATCTCTTATGTTGCACTTCAATCTGCCCTTGCTCTCCTCCTCTAGCCCTACCTACATGGAGAGCAGCTGCTGAATCCTCTTCTGTAGAATTATATGGAACAGTATAACAATTATAGTAGTTTTATGTAGACTAGCTTTAAGACTACCTTGGAAGGCTTAAAATTTGAATTAGGGAAAAAGTTAAACTAGGAGGATGGTGGATGAGGAGTGGGGTCTGTTTACCAGGAGGCTGGATTGCTCTGAGTGCCCTTCTCAGCTCACCTGCTTGACATATTTTATGCTGCAATGCCACCTCCTCCTTAGCTGGTTTCTTCTGCTGTCACTTTTCACTTTATTTTCCCTGTCGCTGTCTAATCAGCTCATGTTCTCATTTCCTCCTCCCAAATCTTCCCATGATTTCCCTTGATGGCCTCCAGTCACGTGTTTTTTAGTGAACCTTCAGTTTTGATGGATGAAGATGAGAGACAGTAAGTTTTTCTTGCTCCAGTTCCTGCTCAGAAAATCCCAGCTCGCTCTCTCTGCTGCTTGACTGTTGTCCTGGACTTTGTTCCAAGGCTGCCCCAGTTATTTTCTGTATCCATTCTCCTAAAATACTCTGTTGTCCTCCTACTGTTTCTACTTTCTGCTCGCTCTCCAGCCTTTCACAGAATCGTAGAATCACAGAGTGTCAGGGGTTGGAAGGGACCTTGAAAGATCGTCTAGTCCAACGCCCCTGCCAGAGCAGGATCACCTACAGTAGGTCACACAGGAACGTGTCCCTGGCATGCTTGGATTCCAGCTCTGACTTATGGTCCTGTACTCAGTTCTCAGTTTTCTACCACTTTAACTTCAGTCTTCCTTTCCAGTGGTAGTCTTTCTTTTCAAGTGGCTTAACCCAAATTGCTCTTCCCTGCAGCTGGTCCTTGTCCCCTCTGCCGTCTTTCCCTGGTTGGTGTCAGGAGTGGAGATGATGCCTCTGAAGGAGAGGGATCAGGAGAAGTTCCCTGCTGGCATGCCTTGAAAGAGACCTGGCTTTGGTCTGAGGAGTGAGAGCTGTGACTACAGAGAAGGTTATTCTCGGCCTCAGTTAGAGCATGTCCAGTGTGTAATCCTCAGGAAATTAAGCTGCAGAGAATGTGCAAACTGTGTGTATTTCCAAGAGCTTTTGGCTTTCAGGAAAGGAAAAAGTTTTACCCCAGCCCAAAGAAAAACAGTAAAGCAGCCCTATCATCTCCCCAGATTTTTAGATTCTTCTTCAGAGTAGTGAGTTATCAGAGCTTCTACAAGTAGACATAGTTTATTGTGATTAGAACTGTATTAATCTGATTTTTTTTCTTGTAAACTGTGATTTTTTTTTTCGCTGAAATATTTTATGGACATTGTGCATGTGTGTGAATGTGTGCTTAAACACAGCTAGCACTGAAGATGTGGTACGGTCTGATGAAGGCCGAGCAAAGTTATGAGTTATGTCAAGTAAGATCTGCTAATGGAGATCCCTACAGTAACGCACATTCAGCAATCTAGAGACTAGTTTGGCTGAAGTTTCAGATGAAAGCTGTGCATGTAAAGTGACTTTGACATGGGTGGTTACAAACATTAAAATATATTGGATCATTTGCATTTTTGTTTAAAAACAGTTTTGGGTGTAAAATAATGATGCGTTTTTCAAAGAAAATATTCCTTCTTGAAATACCAGGTGAGTTAGCTATTCATGCTGATATATGTGAGATGAATTACGGGTACATTTTGTGTTTGAAAGAGGGGTACAAAGCTAGGTTGTAGTCAAGCAACTCTGAGATGTAATCCCGTGTTCATTGATACCTGTGGTTTTAGGGCAAGTCAACTTGACTCTTGGTGGTTGCGCTCCTCATGAAGTTTCACAGAAGTGCTGTGAGAAGGGTTATTATGTATTTTTCCGTCTTCAAGGCACACTAATATGCATGTACACATTAGCTTAGTATTATCATTAGACTGACACTGCTTTGCAAATGAAGGATGATACTATCTAGGTCTCATATTCCTTTATATATTCCTGGGATATTGTCGTGGTTTGACCCTGGCCGGCA
>NW_009727548.1:0-2979 GCF_000703405.1 Apaloderma vittatum | reverse complement strand
AAGGAAACGATGTGGCAAACGTGTTTTTTTTCTTGGGCTTTTTTTGTGGGTTTGGGGGATTTTTTGTGTGTGGGCTTTTTTCCTTCAGCTCGTACTCGGGGGAGGGGGGGAGGGCGAGGAGCGTTTGTGCGTTTTAAAATGTTCCTCCGGATAAGCAGATATTGAAAGCCCCGAACTGAAAATCTTTTCCTTGTACTGTAGCTCCCAGGCATGAAATGGATATGCAGAAATTACGAGTATATGAAATGAAGGATACTCTATCCAGAATAAAAAAAGGGAAAGACTTTGATTTATATCTTTTTCTCTTTTGAAATGTATTCTGCTTGCTGGCTTTCAAGTGTATGACTATTCACAAGGTACCAAAATGGTATCTATCTCTAATACAGGCTAGTCCAAAAAGCATTAGAGTCCTGGGTGATACATGGATAAGTACATCCCTAAGAAAGGTAAAACAGATCAGACTGTAGGTCCCCGTAAATACCATTAACTTTCAGAATAAAAGTGCTTCCTGTGCAGTCCTTCGGGAGCACATATAGTAGTCTGACATCATGATATAAATGCCTTCACCTTCTGTAGAAGTCCCTCTTTATTGTCTACTCTTTTAAATATTCATTTGGTGAGGAGAGAACCGGTATGTGCTAGGAGATCTTCTTTTTACCCTTGCTACAAAAGGACAGCGTGGCTGTGTAACACAGTATTTACCTACCAAGATATCTGTGACAAAGGAACCTCTTTAGCAAATGAGGTCACTATTTCAGAAATCGGCCCTTTATAAGGAGAATGCTCATTTCTTTTTCATGTCCCAATGACTAGTAACTGCCTGTGAAAGACTTTCTTCCTGTTGATTTGTGATGGGTGATACAGTAAGAATCTCAGAGACTCTGAACTACTCTATTAAGAAATTAAATATTTTTATTTATTTGCTAATGAAACTGTTGAATGGGAAAAGCCCTAACAGATTCAGAAGCAGGGAAGCACGCACTAAGACGTTACTGAATGTCCGTCTCTTTTCCCCCTCCCTTACTCTTATGCTTGTTTCAGTGTTTCCAAAGTCTGCATGATTCTCCAGGTAAATACTTTGTTCTCCCTTTCTGCACTGACTAAGGTATACCGATAAATAAATTTGCTTTTAGTGTAGAAATTCTGCAATAATTAATGTGACATCTGCCTCAGTCAGGTCTGTCCACTGAGATTTGGAACACAAATCGATGATTGTACTCAATCCTTTGGATGATTTTATATAGAGACATGCACAGAAGTATATGAAAGTGGAATTGCAGATGTTTGCTTATGAACAGCATTTTCATAGCAGGGCGGCACAATCCATGTTGCTGGGGAGATGGGCAGTAAGAACAGTAGGGAGATTGAGAGCAGAAGGTCTGTTTTGAGCTTCATACCTTAACATACAAAGCATTTTTCTAGCCTATTTCTTAGACTACTTCACTTTAGAAAACACAAGTTTCTGACTCTTCTTCTATAGCAATTTTCCTTCCTGTTGCAGGAAAACAATAAAATGAAGTTACAGAAGTAAGAACACAAACCCAATTTAAACAATGGATTATTTTTTTTAAGGAAAAGTACCTAAAGTGTGTCTTTCTGTTGCAGGATTTTGCTCTTAGGCCCTGGAATAGGATATTTATTTATTTTTTCACCTCAGCCTTGCACTAGAGCATCAGACAATGAGCATGGACAGAGAATGCTATTCAATAGACTTTTCTACATCAGCTTTAACTTTGCTAACATTTTAAGTCTTGCCTGTCCAAAAATATCACTAAGAACTACATTACTTGATTAGAGAAATGCTGCTACAGCAGGGTATTTCAAGAGATAAGTCATTGTGATTTATTGTCAACTGTTTCAGAAGGAAATATGTATGGAAATGGTTGATTGAGAGATAGGACAGCCAAACTTACACTTCTTCTGCAGAACAATATGGGGAAGATAGAAAGATTAGGATAATTTCTGTAATTTATCTGATAAAATTCTTTAAAATATATCATGTGATTTCAGCTTCAATTAATATGCTATTCTGACACCATTTGACATATGTAATTTAATTTAGAGTAAGAAACATACATGAGGTTCAGAGTTACAGTGGACTGAGACGAATATTTTGGTTTATGCAAATGCTGTAACTAAACAAAGCATAACTTGAGAAACAAATGTTTTGTTGCTGAGAATTCCACAATAGAAGTTATTTTATAGCTGAGACATCATAGAAATTTAAAGTAGCTTCAAACTGAAAAGTAGTGCTTCCTCTTTCTGGTGAACCTCCTTAAACCAAATTTGAATCCATTTTGTGAACTGGATGTTTAGCGAAATATCTTCAGTATGTGAAAAACAGAGGTCTCATATGGAATCAATTATTTTGGAACAGTGTAGCAACATACTTTCTAGTCTTGTGTCTGGGTTTTCTACTAGCATTTTAAGCTAAAAATACATGCATGATTTCCTATACAATACCATTTTTTTTATTATTATTTTTAATGTTATTTCAGTTTTCATTGTCCTTTTGTTGAAGCCAACCCAAACCTTAGGGAAATAAGTGGAGAGATAGCCATTGGTTTAAGTGTAGTTTGCATCAGGCACTTTGTCTATATGAATTAAGAGAACTTGCTTTACGCTAACGTATTGTCATTTTGTGTCATATACATATCTATTTTTTACTTTATCTCTTACCAGTTAAGAAACACTGTAGTTACATGCTTCCAGAACTCTTTCGTAGTATTTTAAGGAGAAAAGGTAGCCCTACATTTGCGTTTCCATACTGAGAACTGGAATACTCTTAGACAGTGAAATTATTGATTCGTTTAAGTGCAATCCTGCGTACACCGAATTATTAAACCCATTCATTTTCTTTCCTGTGTAAGTAAGGCCTTTAAAGTCAATGAAATATTACCGGCGGGTAGCGAATTTGAGCACGCTGCTCCCGGAGGAGAGGTTTCGCCCGAGGTTTTGCGGGAGCCCTCTCCCGGTGCC
>NW_009727547.1:0-8384 GCF_000703405.1 Apaloderma vittatum | reverse complement strand
GTGCGTTGCAGAGCCCGCCCCGCTGCACGGCCGCGGAGCCCTTCGGTGTGCTCGATTTGTGTTTCTTTGGACTAACAAAAGTGTGTTTTCCTCGGAATTTCTGCCACCGAATCGCCCCATTTCCCCGGTGAGGCAGGAGAAGAGCAGGTACTTGCGTTCGGGAGAGTTTGCAGCCGCAAACGCGCCGGCTGAGTTAAAGCAGAAGCGATAAATCCCGTGTGCTGCTGCTGGAGAGGGCTCTGAAGAGAGAAACTTTTGTTTTTCCTTGCAAATTAAAAATTTCCTTTTGACATAAATGTTACAGCAACGGCTCAGTCTGATTCTTTAGAGGGTTTTCTTGGGGTCAAAGTTGAAATCTGACGATTTAAAGCTATTTTGACAGTTTAAATTGATTTTGAAGAGGAGGAAGTAACACAAACTCCTCTTTCAGCTCTGAATATGGATTAAGAACCGGTTCCTTTGACCATGTGTTTTACCTCCTAAAACGCTAAAGTCTGGTGAAATAGTGTCACGTACAACCTCCTATTGCACTTTTTATAGAACCATAAGCAATTTGTTAATACCTGGAAATACACAAGCATAAAGTTCTTTTATTTTGTCTTCCTGGAATTTCCATAGAAGAGAAGCAAACTTACTCTGATACCTTGTGTTGGGTGTTTTCTTTTGTTTGTTTTCCATATGAATTCCTATACCAATTATTAAGTAAATCAAACTATTTGCTTTTCGTGTGGCATGTCACTTTCAAGGAAAACAGTCATTTGATATCCGATGTTACAAAACTGCAGTTTTGTAAAAGAAAGCCAGCTCCTAAACTTGTGGTGCTATTTACTGAAATTATCTTTGTCTGCCTTGTAATTTAAGGTGTGCAAGGACTGGTGTAGCAGTTTAGTAGTTATGCTTTTCCTGCCCAGAGAGTATGATCTTGTTATGCCTTTTTCACTAATAGTAAAATTTAAAGCCATTTACTGGGAGTTTTTTTGCACATCTCATAGAGTATGTCCACACAAAGGCTTATCTAAAGCCAGTTCTGAATCCTCTTTCCACTCAAACTAAAATCCATCTAATTCTTCATTATGCATTTTACAACAATCATTGAAATAAGGAAATGCTTTAAGGACTAGAAAATAGAGTACTTTGTGATAACCTGAGTTTTAAAAAGGGGAGAGGTAGGCCGTAGGTTGTTCCTAAAGAAGCAGGAAGAATTCAATGAGTATTGATATCTGGTGCAAGATGGTGTAATATGGTGAACAGAACAGGCCTCTGGAATAAAATTTCATTAATCTCCACCTGATTATAAACAACTGTGTTATCCATTACCTTTTGTAGTTTTTTCAGAATCTCAAAGGCTATACTTTAGCCCTGCCTTCTGATTTACTTTGCTATTAGCAGATATAATTTGAATGCAATATTTAAGTACATATTAGTAACCAAAATTTCAGATTTTATGAATAAGTGAGTTTAGGTAAGTATAATCCTATTTTCCACCTCTATTTCATTTACACTGGCTATTTTATAAACACTAAATGTGTATATAACATGAGAGCATTTTAGTTCACTGTAAAATCAGGTTTCAGTGAACATGAAGCTATGAATACGTGCAGTGAAGGGAGAAATTGCAACCTGCACTCCAGAAGACAAATATAGCAGAAAAAAAGATTGCAGGAAAAGTACATATGAGCTTGGTAGTGCTTCAGCAGAAAGGTAATTGAGAGAAGGGCTAATCAAATTGGGACTTCCAGTGTCTTATTTGTAAAAGTGATGTAACATAGTATAGGGATACAGGAATGAAATAAATCAGAGTGGATGTGTATATTGAAGTTAAAACTTCACAAACTACCAAAACTGAATTAAAATAAATGTGTATTTTAAGCCTTCACAGTGTACAAAAAAACTGAAATAAACACATTTTTAAGCCTGTATCCTCCACTTTTCTGTAAACAAATGAATAAGACTTTCACTGAGTAGACTACATAGTGAAATAAAGTAGCAATGCTGGGAGGATATCATGTTTAGCAGTTATGACAACACTTTTAAGCAGACAGACAGAGGAAGAGCATAGACCATGAGCGAGTGACATGCCAGCGAAATGACAACACGTGTTGTATACTCTTGTTATTTTGACTTCATACACATTTACTTCAGTAACCTTCACTAGTGGAGATTTAAATACCCCATTCATCACTTGTGGCTTCACACAGTGTTGATTCACGTTTATTGGTGGCTGAAATTGAGGTGGCTAAAATGGCCACCGTTGCAGTTGTCTGGCTGGCTTTTCTCCCAGCAGTTGCTACCCTCTCCTGCTCACAACAGAACAGCTGATATGTGTAGCAGTTTCTGATCTCCAACAGTTAGTTTTCTATCTTAAAATATACTGAAGTAACTTCAGAAATTTCATGACACAGAGAGAAGGTCTACTGTTTCTTTTTTGATGGCTTTGCAGCAAAGACAAAAGAACTTCAGCAATATAAAATTGCTGTTTGGAACATGCAGGAGCAATATTTCAGAAAGTTAAGGTGCATTTGGCATTTTAAAACAGAATCATAGAACAGTTTTGGTTGGAAGAGACGTTTAAGATCATTGAGTCCAACCTTTGTTCTAGCCCTGTCAACACCGCTAAACCATGTCCCTCAGCACAACATCTACCCGTTTCTTAAACACCTCCAGCGATGGCGACTCAGCCACCTCCCTGGACAGGCTGTTCCAATACCTGACAACCCTTTCAATAAAGAAATTCTTCCTAATATCCCTAATTCTTCCTAGAGTTTGTTCTGTGGACAGAGCAGATAGTTCAGGAGGAGTGGACAGATGTATTCAGGCAAAGAAGAAATGTGATGAAGGATTATATAGAAGGCAGGAGTGGTAGTTTCATCTCCAGATGAGCAAATGAGAAAAGGAAATAATCCTGGTTTAAGTATAGGATATTGTAGAAAGACTTCCTGGAGAAGGTACCACATAGACTCTGATATGCAGTTTGGCTTTCCCAGTAAGACTAGGGGGAGGTAGACTTTACCATTTGTTAAAAGAGGAGAATGATACCACCCAAGACCTCCACAGATACTTTTGGGGAGGGCACTACTGTAGTGTCTACTACATCTGAGTGACTTCAATCCTTCTCCCCTCCAGGACACACCAGTAGGCCACAAAACATCATAGACCTGCACAAGACTGCAATCTGAACCCTGGGAGTCATTTCCCTTCAGATACCCAGATCAGTCCAACATTTGCAGTTATCTTTTAAGAACTCTTGGCCTAAGCAAGGAGGCACGCTAACCACAACCAAGAGCTGGCACAGCACCTGAGAGCTATCAGATATTCCTCTCTTCAGTTTAGGACCTGCCAGTACTTGTTCCCAAGAAAGTGAGCTCTAGGTTGTATTTAGATATATTTGCACTAATGTGAGGTAGCGCAATAGTTGTTCTTCTCAAGCAATTTTATTATGAGGCATTAGCTTGAGAGTTAGCCACCTGAATGCAGCTAATGGACTGCTCTACCTGCCGTAGGTGAGTCCGCATGTCAGTCGTTCTCAGGCAGCTGGAGAAAGCACAGCTGACATGCCTGTGCACCACAGCCCCTCTCCTTCCTTCATGGGACAATTTCGACATTTAGGTGAGGGCCTTTACGTTATGTGCTGCCCTCCCACATACATGTTCTTCTGGAAAGAGGTGTAAATACTCCCTGCACAGTGACTACACTCCTATTACAGTATTACACCCATGCTTTACTTGCCCTCGGTGACTTCAGACTTCATCTGAGTTACAAATGTAATAATTACTCATGTGATCAAACCAGCTAGCACAGTTTAGCAGCTTTTAACCCTTAGCTAAACAATTTTAAAGTGACGCTTACCAAACTACAAACTTGTTGCAGCTCAGCAAACAAGTCTCTACCTACATAATACGAGTGTTGCTGATACTACAACTGTTAAGGCTTCTAATTATACTGAGGCCACATGATGTTGGTTTTTTTGGTTTTTTTTTTTTTTAAATCCAGTGTACGGCTGAGCATCTGTAATGGACCAGACAAATAGGGTAGGGCAAAGGATGACTATCCCAGAGACTCAGCTTCCTGGAATGTTGTACACTCCTCCCTGTACTCTTGGTTAAGGGTTGGGGCAGCTATTGTGGCCTCCCTTCATCGTTGTTACAGCATGTCATTTGGCAATTGAAAACCTATGGTCCAAAACCTGGATATGTCCACAGTTAGGAGGCACTGGGAAGAATGCCATTCCTGGGAAAGTTGGGAAAAAAACCAAAACCACAAAACAAAGCAGCAAAAACACAAGGGGCAAAACCCCTTCTCAGAACAGCTAATGATGAAAAAATATTCACTTTTTTCTCTACTGTACAAGAGTTTTAACAGTTTAACACATTTTTACTTTTCTCTCACACAGGCAAAGAAAAGATGCTCACTCTCAGTCAGATATCAAACAGCAGAATTATTTATGTCTTAAAGTATTTTGGTCTTCTAAAACTAACTTAAGGCACTTGACAAACTGTCTTCCGGACCACCCTGGCATGCTTTGAATGCAGTCATCAACCAGTAATTGAAGACCTCATGTGCTGAGGCAAACTGTCGATAAAAGGTGAGTATTAAAAGAAATTCCATCAGCCATGGCTCCCCAAATAAGTCATCTTCTCCTGAATTAACAGTGTCTCTCACCTGCATTTAATAGTGAATTCCTACAAGGAAGAGTGGCACCACACTGCCCTTTCAGAGCAGCCTCTCTATTACCAGTGAAGCCTGGCTGCTCAGAGAAGTGAGCAGCCCAGAAAGAGCAACACTGGGCAACCCACTCTTCCTCCCCATAACACCCCAATGCTTCTGCATGCTTCCTGCCTTCCACCCTTTCCAATTTGTGTGCAAATGCTCCTTGTCAATGCTTGTTAGAGGGAGGGAGCAATGTGACCCATCCACATGCCCCCCTCCAGCCAGAGCCATGTTTGGTACCTATGAAGGGACAAAGTATCCCTGGGCACATAATGCATGCACAGCTGGTCTGCAATCTACCATCTCGCTGGCCGGTGACACCTCAGGCGCTGATGTGACAGGCTTCCAGGTACATTTAGGTTACCAGCAACCCATTTTTTTTTGCCACACAGGCAGTGATAGTGGCACATAGACACTGTGTAGGCCGGATTTGTGCCACAGATGAGAGCCAAAGTACTGTGTCACACACCACGTGAAGGTGCTCTCATTGAATGATACAGTCTTGCTGGTTTTCCTGTGTGGGGATGAAGCAAGTACTGGCTCCAGATAAGGCTGCTTGTGCCATTTGCCTAGAGCAGGAGTATTGCATGGTAGAACTTGAGTGCCAGCAATATAGGGCAGCTCTCTTCTTATAGAATGGAGCAAAAAAAGGTTTTGAAGAGTTGTTTAGTGTGTAAGAATACTGTGCTATAGCTTAGGTCTTTTTGCAGTATATGCTTTGCATGTCCTGGTGCCAGGACAGGACTGCCCCTGGTTAGGATGTCATCCAGACTGCCAGGGGCACTGGAAGGGCTGGCTGGTGCCTGGATTTCCCCACAATATACAAACGAGGCCAGTCACTCAGCACTCATGCTGTCACAGTTAGGAAGTCAGGAATCTGGATTCACAGGCTCTTGAGAGCGCGTATATATGGTGTGGGCACGTTCAAGAAGAATATATTTCACATATTTGGCCTGCAACATGCCTTGTATGATCTAGATCCAGAAAAAAGGTTTGCTTCCATAATAAGTGTATTAAGTCAGAATCTCAATCTTCCTGATATAGGGTGGATTTTTTTTTTCCTATTCTGGACACTGAAAACACACACACACACAAAGTTTTGGTTGATTCATGTGTTAAATAGCAAGTAGAATAACGAGTTTAACTTTTCTGTGCTGTTTGAGGTTAGTAGTTTGTAACATCTTACATTTAATTGTGTGGTTAACAAGACTGGAACACAAGGCCAACACTGAATAGATGGGAGAAGGGATCAGCTTGTGTCCAGTTTTATAGAGGTGGCAAGTACGGAGAAACCAGCTGGGATTTTGGGTTTACCCAAACTCCAATAAGACACACTTATAAGAAAGGAAATACAATAGCTGTTGAGAAAATGCTCTGTTGATCAATAAGGTAAACACTTGAGTAATTATGATATTAACTGTGCAGATCTTCTGCATGTTCATTAATATAAACATTTTTCCTGGGGGGAAAAAAGAAAGGAAAAAGAAAACAGAAAAAAAGGAGAAAAAAGAAGGAACAGAAACTAAGTGGAGGCAAAGGAGTAATCTGTGCTTGTTTAATTAATTCTTGAGAAGAAAACAGGCTTTGGCATGCTTGAGTACATGGAAAGGCTGTCAAAGGTTACCACTATCAGCCACATCACTGGATGAGGGCAGGAATGTTTGTTTGCGTTTGACATTAATGAAAATAACATGTTCTTACCCTTAAAATCAGATTTGGTTTAGGGGTTTCTCTTTTTCCCCCCCTATTTTGCAATGTCTGCTTACTCTCCTAACATGGTGAATAGTCTTAGCTCTGGTTTGTTGGCATTTTATTATCACTGTCTCCCTAGGGCAGCAAGATGACCTGGTTATGGTCTCTTCAATGTTGAAGGAGACACTAGCTCTATTTGGCTAGTATCAGAGACACTCAAGCCATAAGTCTGGGAGAGGAAAAATACAGCATTAGAAGTAATTTTTGGAGTTAGGAATATCTGCATAGATCCAGAGCAGGGAGAAATGAATGGACAGTATGAGGCAGATAGCCCTGAGATTGTGCTGCCCTTTGAATTGCATTCCAGACAGACGCTTATGATCATAGCCCAAATAATTCACAGGAAATTTCCACTTGGGCCAATATCTTATGTGTGACAGAGGGCAGTAAAAAAAGCATGTAAGAACAAAAACTGATATCTCATCAAAATGATGCCTTAGGTCCGAGTGATTTGTGGGCCAGGGACTCACTGCATCAGGGAAGATGTCTTTGAAGAGCTTTGAATGGATTTTTCTCTGATGTATTTATTAATTGCTTTCTCTGGATATAGCAGCTCTTATTTTTCATGCTTTATGATGTGGCTTTAACATGACAAATCATAAAAAGTTGAGGAGTGGGTACAGTGGGAGTGGTACCTGCACAAATAGGTGATGGAAATGTATATTACATAGAGTGTATCATTTTCATAGAGGAGAATTGCATTTGTATGCAGTTAAGTATACCCACTGTGTGTGTGTATTACAACATGGTGATGGAAAATATGCTTTCTATGGTGTAGACAAACTGGCAACCAACAAAGAGATTGAACTGAACCCCCCTTTCCTGTAGTTGAAGAGAGGTGAAGAAAATGACAATCCATTTGACAGAATAGAGTAAAACAAATCAGAATTCCTCAGGGCCAGGCAGAGACAGGCAGCTGAAAGATACTGAGAAAGAATTACCTCACTGCTATACTTAAAGATCCCATCATTCACACAGAATTTCCCTCCTGAAGTTACTGTGACTGAGGCAAAACCTAATCCTAAAGTCAGTAAGACAAAGCTTTGTCAGAGTTCACAAGTATCTCTCTGAGCCCTTCATCTTGAAAGGATCTCCTCTGTCTCTGTGTGGATAATGATATTTGTGTTCATCCGTGATCAGCACAGGCAAACTCTCCATATTGGAATTATGCTTATCTCATAGTCCCAGTGGGCCCTGAGCAACAAAAAGGAGGAGTGCAAGGATAGACAGCAGAAATGAGGTATGGATTTAACAGTCTTGATGACTGATTTTCAGACTCATGAAGTTGTACCAATATAAGAAAAAGAAATATTGTCCCTGGCAATGTACACTGGTGAAAAGAGAATATATTATATAAAAGAGAGTATCAATCCCCTCAGAGTGATATCAGGCCTTTGAAAACGTGGAGGTAAACATACTTATAGCTGATGTAACCGTTTGTGTTGTGCATTTGACATACCTGACTATTTTTCATCCAGCTACTAACAGAGATCTAAATGGCAATATAATGCTTTTTGCTACAAACAAGCTATCCAGGACTTCATATGAAGCAACATTTCACATACAGAATACAAAATAAAGTGCCTTCTCCAGTTCTTTGTGGAAAAAAACCCTTTGCAGCCTCACCTGTAATGAGAGGGACAGGCATAGCCAGTTTCTAGAGAAACATTCCTGGTATGAGGTGAAGGCATAGACATGTTTTTCCTGATGCTTCAAAATATAAACAAAACAGTAGCGTAAGCCCACGGAGATGACCTCTTAATCCTAAAATGTAGCAGCTGGTTATCAATACTACCATTGATGCCCTG
This sequence comes from Apaloderma vittatum, assembly GCF_000703405.1. NCBI lineage: Eukaryota > Metazoa > Chordata > Aves > Trogoniformes > Trogonidae > Apaloderma > Apaloderma vittatum. The sequence continues at coordinate 117 of NW_009727547.1, read as the reverse complement.
CTATGTGGCCTCACAACTGTTGATACAGCGACGGCAAGATATTAACAACGATGCCCGGGAGCCACAATGCAAACAGCGCTATGTGCAGGGGCGCGCTCGGTCCCTCTTAAAAAAGTC
>NW_009727546.1:0-13350 GCF_000703405.1 Apaloderma vittatum | reverse complement strand
CCGGGGCGCGGCGGCTCCGGAGGCGCCGTCCTTTACCCTCGGCCTTTTGGTCAAGTTATGTGCTCCTCTGGGTTTTCCCTCCCCTGCACTGTGAAGTGCGCGCTGCCGAGGTTTTCCGATGTGGGACGGCCGAGTACCGGCGTTGTCTTCGCTGCCGCTCTGCCTGGGAGCCCCGAAAGCCGCGCTGAGGACCCGTTCCGCAGCCACCCACGGACACGTTCCCCGCCAGGTCCCAGCAACACTTTGCTTCCACTCGTGCTTCGTCACGTCGAGAAACCGGATGACAAGTAGCCCAAACTCAGCACGGTTTTCGGCTCCAGTTTGTCTGCACCTCAGCTCCCCGTCTAAAGCCTGAGTTTTTTCCCCTGGTAATTTTTTAGGGTGTTGTGGAAATACAGTCATGGTTTAAGTTAAGGTTGCAGCACTCAAACCAAACTGGAAGATCAAATTCTTTCTTGAACTAGCAGAATTTGAATCATAGGTAATCAACACACTACTGCAAAGCAAAAAGTGAAACAGTAACTGTATGAACAACTTAAACAGTGTACAAGAAAACCAGTAAGTGACCACTGTGCTAATTAATTAACTTCATGAAGTGGGGAAATTTGGATATAAATCCAAACTTTTGAAAACTCATGTTCTTGATCTTCCTCTTCACATACTTAATCACTTTTTCCATAGTGACAAAACTCGAAGGAAGACTTTCAACAGTTATGACTGTCTTCCTGCAGGGTTGGAGCCCTTCAATGCACTGAGGGTCAGAACATCAGACCAAAGCAAGTACATGCAGCAATGATAGTGGTACCCAATGTGGACTAACTAACACAGCAGGCATATACCATTCTCCCTTTATTCTGAGTTTCCTTTTGTTTCCAGTCTTCTGTATTTCCTCTAATTTGCCTCTCAAACCGCATTTTCTTCCAGCCTGTTTTGTCTCAAACTTACTCTCTTCCAGCCCCAGCCTCCAGTTCTTTGATTTCTCTCCCCTGCCCTCTCATCTGTTTTTTGCCTACTGTTCACTGTTTTTGGTTGTGCCACTGTATTGACTGTGAGCTCTAATGTCCACCTGCCTCTGGATGTGTATTTTCCATCCACTTACTCCTCCTAGATCTCCTTCCCATCTTCTAGTGTCTCCACTTATAATTTCGCTCCCCAGCCAAATTTCACATTCCTCTGTGGTGCTCAGCCCTCCCTCCTCCATCTGCTACAAGAGAGCCTTGCCTTTGAACCACACTGTTTCAGCACAAGAGCCTGCAAGCACAGCCCCCAAGAGCACCAGGGAGAAAATACTCCCACTATTGGGCCAAACACCCAGGTTCAGTGGCAGTTTTGAAACATTAACTGTTAAACTCATCCGTAGTTTCACTTAAACTGTTCTTCTGAAGATGAGGATAAGAAAATTGCTTTGAACCTCCGGCCAAACACGTTTCTGCTTCTTACACTGCTTCCGTTTTTAGACTTCTTACACTGCACTTAACACAGTAGGCCTTAAAAAACCATTACAGGTTCTGATAACAGAATGAACAGCTAGAAATTTTAGCAGGTGATGAACAGTATGCTACCTACACCTTTTATTAAACTATTTTCAACTAAATTTTCTCAAACAAGTCATTGTGAGTCAGCATAGAAAATTCCAGCTCATTTTGCTACTTTCACCAACTTTCATAAATAAAAAAATAAATATTCTTTTAATCAGTTACTGTTACCAGACCAATCCAAACACTCCAAGAAACCTGAAACACATCTATCCCAGCACATGTTTCTGCTCTGGACTTCGACTGGAGAATGGTTAGGTGTACATATTCCTCTGACTGAAAGCATTTTCCTAATTCCAAATTTCTGCTGTTTCTAAGTTGTGCATCTTAGTTCAGACACAAAAAATTCTGTCTTCCCTGGAATCAAGACTCACAATTCATAATTCAGTATAAAGACCCAAAAAGCTGCTCTGCAAAGCCAAACAAACCAACTCTCATGCCACAAATCCTCATAACCAATTCCCCAGCAGTTCACTGGTATGAAAACACGTGCTATGTTTTATAAGACATTTTCGTAGTTCTAAATCCACATAATGATCATGTACTCTTAATCCTGTTATCTCTAGAAATCAGAAGTAGTGAGATGCTTTCTCCTGCAGTCCACTGCAGAATATCAATTCTATCTATAGAGACTTACCTTAAGATCAGTGCTATCTTGCTTGTCCATCCCTTATGCTCTTTTTCCTAAGTTCTATATTCTCAGTGTCTAAACTGTCACTTCATCAGCAGTGTAGCCAGCTCAGTTCTTCAATGCCATTCGGAACAATGCGTCACACCTCCTGCTTTTCATGTCCTAAGTAAGTGAAATGCAGACATGTCAAAGTATGACTGCATCAATTCATGCATAACCTTCTTACCAAAAAGCGATCTTAAAGGAGGATACTAGGCTTAACAGAAACTTTTCCTGAAACAGGAATAGCTTTGTTCCTGTTGTTTTCATGGGGTGCCTGTAAAGACATAAGTATCTGTTCACTATGTTCTGTCTGATCATACCTCCTATCTAGCAAGTATATTAAAATATTTTTTTCATCAGCCATGTTTAATCAGGCAGGATCTACTAAAGGTGTGTCTGGATTTCGGAATGAAAAAGCTAAAACTAATCTACATATTATTTACTAATCTGCTTTGGAGGGAACTCCCAGTTTCGTTGTTTCATCATCTCCAAACACGCTGAAGACACCAAGTTTCGTAAGACTATCTACAAACTTCTACCTTTGCCTTAGTGCCCCAGTAGATCTTCAAGAACTGATGAAGCTGCAAAGAGAGGAGCAAGGAATGAAAATGGTAAAGACTGCTTCTAGATTTCTCCCGTCCTATTCAACATCTACAAATCAGCCTGCCAGTAGGCTTATTTACCTTTATCTTCTAACATAGTATCACAAGTTAGTCCAATACAGAAGGCTGGCAGCAGATTCAAAGAACATGCACTCAACAGACGATGACTCTTTCAGTTACTGCTGAGCATGTTGCGGAAAGGCACCGTGGCAGATTATTTTTCTTTATAGCACTAAACTTAAAGTCTTGTTTTTCTGTGCGGATTATGGACTAGAATAGAACCAAATCTTCTGCCTTGCTCTTCCCCTTCAACTTAATAGTGTGTGGAGGCAACCTCCCAGAGTGATCTTTAGTCATACTTTATTGCTTATTTCACAGTATGCAAATATGCAATGACTATTCCAGGTGTCATTGTATTAAATTTTCCCTCCTGCTGCCTAGTATCACACTGATAATACACACTGATTGGCCAACAAATGGTTTTCAAGAAGGAGAATATGCTTTCCCTCATCAGGAATAAACTGATTTTTTATTAAAATTAAGGGTAACAGAACCCAGGCAGGCATATAAATGTCCATCAGCTACTAGTTCACATGACAGATGTGATTGAAAAGGAGGCAAGAAAGAACAATGACAGTCTTGATTATTGAATTATAGTCAGGATGCCTTCAAGTTAATTCAGACATTGTATCTGCATGAAGAATTTATGTCGACAGGACTGTCTGCAAAATTTACTCTATGAGAAAAATTTGCTTTAAAAAAGTTTTTATTAGAGCTTTAAGTTTCCAGGAATGTAGTGGGGTAGGTTTTGTCAGCTTGACCGGCACAGTCACAAATATCCAACCATCAATTCTCCTGAAATGCATTCTGTAAATACTTTTGAAGTCAGTGCTGACCCAAAGAACAAAATGTGATGGCACTGTTTAGTCTTGTTACAGTCATTAATAGTTTCAGTGCTTTCTGCGCTTATCTTTGTGCAAACAAAGATGAAAATCCCAAAATTATCTGAGTAGTGAGCAATGACAAATCCAGGATATTCACGGATAAGCTGCAGAACATAAACGGGGCAGAAAGAAACATACTGGAATGAGGGTAGCAGAATCTGTCTCAGTAAGATAGAAAATGGGGACCCCAGTCTACCTTTTATGCTATCTGCTGGCACAACAACTAGTAGGCCAGGAGGCACTTCTTCTACATATTTGTTCAACTCAAAGGGATTCAGCTGATCAAGCTGCATCCTTAAAGCATTTTGGGCACACATGCATTGTATATATGGACTCGACTGGACATCAAAACCATAGTAATTTCTCCTCAAAGCCTTGCCATGTCATAGAAATTAAGGCATTTTGATATTTATGCTCCAGGTTTGATGTTACTACTCATGTCCAAAGTATTAACATTTTCTTCTTGTTAGCCATACATTTCCCTCTCAAATCACACTTAGGAATTTTTTAACGGGTTCAGCTTAAGACAATAAAAAGCTGTCTTTTATGTCTCTGTAGTTGCACATTACATATTTGGAAACAGAGAGATTTGTCTGAAGCAGATTTTCCACTTTTCAATCAAAGGTTTCTCCAATTCCTAAAATGTAAAAGTAGAGTAACTACTATGGCATACACAGAGGCAACATTTTGCTATTATTTGATAAAAAAGACATTGCAGTTGACAACTGACAATTGTGAAACCATAAGCTTTTAGTAGCTTGCTTTATGCTGAAGCAGTTCTTGCACAGTAATGGCTTTTCATGCATTCAGAAACAAATTTAGGTTGTTTTGGGTTTTTTTAACACCAAAAAGTAAAAGAAATCAAAAGCAAATTTTCTATTCTACAAGTTGAAGCATCAAAAGGAAACATCCTCTATACACCATCAGGCTGCAGAGAGAGGACATTTGACACTTAGGGTAGATGAAATGGAATTAACTGTGGTGTGTTGCAGTTTAATTAGAAGAGCACTGAGCACTGCTCAAATGCAAGACATTACAAAATTATCCTGTGCAAGATAACAGTGAATAGATGTGGCTCACTTCCATTCACAGCTCTGCGTGAAAAAACTCTCCTCTGGCTCACAGTTCACTGAAGGTATTACAATGCTGGTTTTGTTTAGTTTTCTCAATATCATACTTGGTAAGCCACTTATTTCATCATATTCCAATCCAAACACAAACCCCGGGTATTCACATAAGAAAAGTGGGAAAAAATGTGATGTTTAGCCAGTCCATATCCCTTCTTTCAAAAAGCCGCTATTATAAAAGACAAAACAAAACCAGGAAAACTACCATCCACCACAATCATTCTTGAAAGGAAAATAAAACTACAAACAAAAATTGACCTTGCCTCCATCTTCCATTCACATTTTTTTCCCTTGGGAATGATATCAGTAATAAGATAAATGTATTTTCCTTCAGTAGTGAAAGAACTACAATCTCTATGGCTTTAAGAAAGAACAATGATTAAGCCCTTAGAAGTGACTAAGCAGTCACGTATGCTAGCATTTAAAACATACTAATGCGTTCACTTACAAATGAAATATCAGTAATTAAAATATACTGTTTGCTGCATCAACATGAAATTGTCTAATATAAAAAAATTTGAAATAGGAATTTTAAATAGGCTACTTGAAAAACGCTATTTGAAATCTCCTCATACATTTCACATGTATTGCTACCTATATGCCAACATCTAAACACTACTTCATGAGTTAGTTTCTTACGAATTAGCACTTACCTTTTTCTTCCTAATATTTAAGGAGTACATTTCAAGTACTTCAAGCCTTCAACCACCAGCCGAGGTATCCATCCAACACACAAGCAGTTAAAGTTTGCTTTCCCGTTCTAATGGAAACTGTGCTAAGTAATGACAACAAATTCCACATGTGAAATAGACAACTTTTTTTTTTTTGGGAGGGGGAGAGAGGGATGAAGAGGGAAAAAAGAGATTAACCAAAATTTCTTGACAAAACGTTTCTACTTCTATTAAGCTGAAGACCTTGTGTTTCCTTATAATGAGGAACTTGTGAATTGATCTGCCTTTATGTATCACGGTAAGGAAATGATTAACATTTGTGATGTCACTGCTTGAATTTTCAGTAGCAGTTCAGAATAAAAGCATACCCCAAACATTTTCCAGATTCACTGTAGTTTACTGTGTATGTGTATTGCCACCTAGAGTTAAGGTCATAACTGTAGGCATGGAAATAATTAAGCCAGCCCAAGCATACGAGCTATTTTGAAACGCTTCTTTAAACACAAGCTCTGCTATACCAGACAATGAGTCTGTGCAGTCTAACATCTCTTGTTCTGGCTGTCATCAGATGCTTTCACAAAAATATGCATGAATTCCCCACCAATTTGCCATAAACAGATCTAGATGCCAAATGCTGGTTAGTAATTATTTTTGGTGCCACCCAGAAACATACATTTGAGCACTCTTATTTTCTACAAGAAGTATCCTGTGATTTTCCAACTACCCATATATGTAAGTGTGTACTCTTCTATGTCCATTAAATTCTTGGCCTTTCTAATAGGAAAAAACATTAAGCAGTAATCATCAAAACAGTGAGAAACCTAATAAACTTATTGTTGATCACCATACTCTAATTATTGAAAATGCTGCTGTGCTGAAGATGAAGCGAATGCTGAAAGTATTACTTCATGTCATTGCTCTGCAGGCCAGCTATGCCTGCACTCACGTGCTACGCTCCTACTTCATCATCACATATCTTCCATTACACATTTTTTTCCTTCCTTTTTACTACAGTCTAGTTACCCAAGACATAATCATACTGCCTGTTTTTCATAGTAGTTCTTCACTTTCTTGATTTGGACTGTGCTATAAGCTTCTCCTGAAAGCTTACCTATTTTGGGAACCATAAATATAGTGCAGGCTTTCAGTAAACACAAATCAGACCATATAAAACAGGCCTACAGTTTAGAATGACATAGAAAATTTACAAGGAAGACATGCTGGTAATTCTGCTTTGCGGTTTAATTTTGCTCTGAGATGTACTTAGCTCAAGCACTTCACTTTTCATTAGTACAGCTGTACCCTTACTTTGCCGCTTCCAGTTGCAACCTAGGTAATACCTAGAGAACCTCTGTACATCTCTTGTACATTTTCTTACTCTTATGACACTGGTTCTTCCTTTTAGCAAGGAACATTTTAGAGGAAAGCAAACTCCCAATTACCTACTTTTTTCTGAAAGTTTCAGAATATTTCAAATTAAAATTGTCAGTTGATAGGTATTATGCTTCTCACAAGTTGTCTTAGAATCCGTGTGGACACTTTGTTATTTCAAAAGAACATTCTCTTTTCACTGGATATGAATGCACATGCAAAATAAAACATCAAGCTTATAGGTCACATACTGCCCTGGAACAAGAGTTATCTAGAAACATGGAATCAGAAGTCAAGACCAGAGATTTGGTAGCCCAGTAACACATGGGTTGGGGACCTTGAGTATGAAACTCCAAGCAGATTTTAAGTGACTAAATCTAGTAAAGGTACTAGCTAGGAATGCAAACAGCTAGACATTGAGCAATGACATGCCTTGATCACACTTTTTAGCAGCTCCAATGCAAAGTTTATGTAATCTTTCACCCCTCTCCCTTACTTTGCAGAGCCTTTTATAAAATTCCAACTCTCAGACTAATTTCAAAAAGTTTTCCAAGACTTTTAAATTTGCCTCAATTTGCAAACAGATGAATGGAAAAAATTAATCACCTCAGCAAATGCTCTGAAAGTAGCTGTAACATTCCAGTCCATGACCCCAGAGCGCACAACTGAAAAAGGTTAAGAGGAAAGTGCTTGCCTACAGCGTAATTGCAAATAGAGTATGCATGTGGCCTACAACACTGTGCAAGCTTTATTTTTTTAAAAAGGTTTACTTATTTTGTTATGGAGTAGCTCAAATTTGTATTTTAAAGACAATAATAAAACTTAAATCAGTGAATGTAGTGGGAAGGAGAGGTAGATTTTAATGCTAAAATGCAGGATATACCTACTGTGTATGGCTAGGACGTACTGTGTATGGCTTGTGTACGAAGCTCCAAGCAGATTTTAAGTGGCTAAATCTAGTAAAGGCACTAGCTAATAATGCAAAATACTGGATCCTGGAAATACTGGATGGCATGAAATACTGTAAAAACTAAAAATATATTACCTAGGGTAAAAAACAAAACAGAACATCTCAGCAAGGTAATAAATCTATTTCCTCACTGATTTATTTTGTTTATAGCAAACATGAAGCAGTAGTTCCACTCTTGCCAGAGTTTCTTTTCAAAAACATTTTTAAAATACCTTCTAAGACAAGTTGACATATTTGACTTAAAAATATATATAACTAAAAATGGGTGAGAAAATTTAAGTGTTAAGTATGTATTCAGATAATGTGAAAACAGGCAGAAGCATAGCCAAACAAGCATCATGAAATGTCTGAGACACTTAGCCACCTCCTTTCTCCTGTGGGTACTACAGGATCTTAATAATCTAAATGAATAAGCAATAAACATATAAAGATACCTTACAGCACAAATAATGGAAGAAAAGTTTCCAAAGGCTGACATTCTATTTTAAGCAGAAAGACAAAAGAACATGACAAAGCTATAGAAACCACAATCTTAAGAAATAACGTCAGAAACTTCATAATAGTCCCAAAGGTTTTAAATACACACAGGAAAAACTTTATTGTCATTTAGCAAATACATCATTTAAAAATAAAAAATTCACAAGTTGCCCTCTTCAATGTTTCCAGCAAAAATACAGTGTTTGCTATCCTTAGAGACAAATCACATTTGTAAAGTCTGACAGACTGCCCATACAACTTCAGTCTATTATTGAAGACAAGTATTTCTAATCGTACTTCACCTTGTAGATAAATTACAGAAGACAAGCACTAAGTTTGTATTTCACAGCTAAAAACACTAATTCAATGAAATTCTGTAAAGATTTTTTGTAAGATTCATAGTGTCTGCAAAAACTACACCTCATCAGTCAAGTTTGAAAAAGCCTATGTGGTAATTTTATACTTTTCTTCACACATTTGCACACACCTGCCATTTCGATACTAGCAACTGGTTCAGAGCTAAGGTCACAAAGAACAAGAACAGCATTCACTTGAGAATGGACCAAAAATCTACAGGCTGGCTGCCCACGACTTAACAGTAACATGAAAAGGAGAAGGTAGAAAAAATATTAACAAAGAGAATGCAAAAAACTTTCATTAGAGTGGCAGTTTACACAAAAAAAGATCCCCATTTCCTTCCCCCTCTCTGGCACATTTGTTTTTGGTTTGCATAGGAAAGGGAATGTTTTGTCTGGTTTTGGTAGGCTCTTGTGTTTTGGTTTAGCTATTACAAAGAAAGAAACACATCTAAAATCACTACGGTTTTTATGCTTTATGATAAATTCACATGATAAATATTCCACTTTCAGGTACCACAGTTACATCCTTTTGTTCAGGACAGGCAAAGTGACTTTTCCATTTCCTTTCAACATTTCCTTTCCTTTTTTTTTTTTTTTTAAATTGTATCCCCAAGTGCTACTTTTCTCCGTTTTAGCCTGCCCCAATGTTCTCAAGCATTCTTACTAGACATCATAGCGTCCTCCACACTGTACACCTCCAGACAGCTTAGTATTAAGTACCTAATAGTGATTACCCCACCCACTTACACAACTCAGACTTGCTTTTGCAGAATGATGTAACAGTGTTTCTTCAAGAAGGCAAAACCAGACTTATTCTTCTCCCAAGAAGAAAACCTGAATCTGAATGGAAACAAGTTTCCTGAAAAGCGGTGGCAGAACAATTGATCAGGTCTCCATTTCAGTCTCCATGGTATCAGTCCTTGAAGGAGTTTTAACTTCTGGAAGAGTATCTCCATCTAGGCTCTGAATATCAGACAAATCAATAGTAGGCAACGGTGCTCTCCAATACAGGAATGAATTATATTGAGAGAATTCCTCTTCTTGCTTTGAAAAGAGACAAATAAAAAAAAGAGGCAACAAAACATTTAATGTGTATCATGGCAGGACAAAATAATAAAAAGTAACTTTTACAAATAAAACTGAAACAAGGAAGAGTTACTCAGCTGTTCCATATTAGGAGTCCTTATGATTTTATACAGAAAACATATGAGCTATTTCTAAGGAAAACACCATAGAAAATCTCAATCAAATCATAATTTATTTTTGTCTTTCCGAATATTACTGCAAAGAACTACTGTACAACTGCTGGAAAATACTTCTGCAATTCCAACATTTTCTTTTAATCTTCTCACAGAATGATGCTTTAAAACCTGGGTAATTATTGGATTCTACATAAAAAAATTGCTTCCTGCTTTTTCTTCTCACAGTAGTATACAAATCTTACTCATATTTAGAAGCTAGTATTCAGAAGAATGTGTTAAGTATTTTACATCCACTCAGAGGACAAAACTTACAGGAAAACTAAGCCTTGTGTAGCATTTCTGCTACATTCCTTTTCTTCTTTTCTGTACCTACATTTTGTACTCAAGTATAAACGAGGTAGGGAGGGAAAAGCTTAAGAACTGGTAAGCAGTATCAGAAAAACCTTGAAGGAGCATGTATTTATGTACTACTTTAGTATGGACCAGCATTTTTTTTTTAAAATTATTTTATTTTATTTCATTTTATTTCATTTTATTTTACTTTATTTTATTTCTCTGTTAGAAAACACATTATTTATAACCACATGTTGTGGGCATAAACAGTGGCCAATCTGTGCATGTTTCTACAGCTTACAAGTATGAAAAGCAACACTCACGTCTTTCCTTAGATCTTGAGCATGTACTTTCTTCACGTGCATAAAAACACTTAATAGTGCCATAGGCCTAAAATACTGCATTTTCATCCAATACTGTTTTGTATTTTTCCCAACACATAGTCAGAACTTTTAAATATTTTACTGTAATGTCTCAGCTGTAACAGGTATAACTGTTTTGGCATATCTGATAAAAAATTCATGCTTTATCTGCTGGCTCTCCAACAGAATAAAAAGTTACGTTCAAAAAATTGCAGTAACGTCCCTAAATTCTCCCAGATACTGGAAAAAATGATGCTTTTCTCCACTCCTCAAAAGAGAGAAGCACATAAATTTACCATACTTTCCATTTAAGGAATACATTTTTCTATTTGTTACCACACAAACCTCTTGCGAACTACAATTTGTGTACTAGATGACCTGCTTTTACTACAAAATCCCTGCATTATTCAAGACCTGTCATAATTAAGAGAGGTGTAAAAGATACAGGTATTTCATAGCAGCAATACGGCTGTGTGTCTGTAGAGTACTATAAATACGAAATTGCTCACTAGGAAAAGATTGTCTTGAGTGAAAATTAAAGAACCAAGGTTCCCATTAATAGAAATCAAGACTAAAACCTATTAAATGATATAGTACCACCCGACTGATTACATGGAAACTGGAGGAAAGCCCAACTACAAGTAATTGCACACATTTGCATAAATATTCTTACAAACGGAAAATTTTGTACTGCACAGTATTAACAACATACAACAAAGTGCACAGGAGAAAGGGAAGATTTTCCAATCTGTATTTTAAACTAGGCAGTGTCACTCACACGGAACTATGCACAGCAGATGGCTAAAACGTTCTTTGAAAAAACATCTCAGCAGCTTCAAAAACTTGTCAGTTACCATTACAAATTCTCATGTTCAATCTGAACTTCCCTTATATTTTAACAAATGACTGTTCACACTGCAAAAGCTACGTAAAGTCAGAATACTCTGTGCTAGGTGCTTTGTAGACACAGAGTAAATGAAAGGATTCTTGTTTTAAAGAGATAATAATCTAAAAGTCATAACCACAAAAATATGCATACTCTTGATTTTGGATTTAGAATACATGCAGGATTAATTTCAAGAATACTCAATCTCAAGAACAGCAGTATTTCAGTTTACTGATATCCTCCCAGAAAGATTCACTGTGAAAATGAACAAACTCAAGGAGCACAAAAGGCACAAATACTGAACATCCATATATAAAATGCAAAATAAAATATCAGGTATTCACCTTCATCTAAATACGTTTCAACATGTGTTTTAAGACTAAATTCTCAAAAGGTAAGTAACATGCAGCAACCTCTGAGATATAACAAGCTTAGTTTCTACGCATAAAGTTGTTCTAACTCTTAAGGAGTTAATTTTCCAACTCTAGCTGCAAAGGTATGCTTGCAAATAAAACTCATTTCTTCTCTGGCTAACTGTAATATAATTGGAATTGCTTGTACCTGTAGTAGTAGTGTGCAATTAACGGTGTCCTGACCATGCTTATTACAGCAATAAACTACACAAGCCACAAAACAGCAAAGAATAATACCAACCTCCAGCTGTATTTTCAGAAAGGTGTTAAAATCATCATCACAAATACCTTTGTGAAAGATTTAAAATGTACAGGTAGGACACGCAGAGGACAGAAGTACCACCTCTTGTCGGATGTTAACCATTTTATACAGTACTGAACTTAGGGGAAAAAACTGTCAAAATATAGTCCTAAAAAAAATTTCATACAGAGAAATAATGCCTGTGCTGAAATCCATGGAACTTATTGCCTTTCTACCACTGCTAAAGCTTATGACATTACACCTAATAACCCTGCGGATAAGTAAAGAATTCAGCATGATATTTGTGATGGAGTAAAACTGTTCTGTAGAGGTTTCGTCAATTTGTTTAATTTGCTTCACTTCAGACGATGCTTTTTCTGTCTTCAAAAGCTGAAGATATGCTGGTGTTTAAAAAGCACAGCCTAAAAAGGATGTATAATTTCCACAGGACACCAATATTTTCTTCGACTGCGACGTGTCTCAGTTCTACTCTCCACCACCAAACAAAGTCAACCAACCATCCACCACAAGAAAGGTCATAATTTTATTCACTAATAATGGAAAGATGTTATATTATCAAAGGCCTCAACTCTTCAAAACCAGAGCCAAAAAAAACCCAGAGTTCAAAGTCCATCTGACCTAATTACTTTCTGCCACTTCCATATCACTGGATCAAATACCTAGGTCTTACTTAAAAGGTCCAGGTGGGAGGAAAGGTGAGTTTACAAGTATCAAACTTCAAGATATAGCTTGATAATCAAATAACTGATCCCCTGATCACAGTCTTCACTAGACGTTTTGGTTAGAAGATAGCTCTGGTATCACTACTGAACAGCCATCCCGTACAAAATGTTAAGAAACTTGTCAAACAATGTAGCAAGCCTGACACACAACCTGCAACAACACAGATGTTATCAAAATAAACTCTACAAACTTCCACCACACCTTCGGATGCAGATGCTGCTAACGACAGACTTAAATAAGGTGAACAGAAGCTCACCGTAGATAAGGTGACAGGCTGTTTCCCATTAGTTTTTCTACAGGGGAGGAAGAAGCTAGAAACGTTACTTCTTTTGCCTCGGGAAAAAGAAAATTCCGAGTCCCACGGCCGATTAAGACCTGGAGGGGGCTGCGGGGCACCGAGCGCTGTGCTGTGTCTGGCTAATGCCGGAGGACTCGGCCCG
>NW_009727545.1:0-5601 GCF_000703405.1 Apaloderma vittatum | reverse complement strand
TCATAATTTGCCTGCCCCCGCTTCCATAGACGATAGACTCTCCTTCTGCTCCTAAGTTCCAGCCAAAGCTCCCTGTTCAGCCAGGCTGGTCTCCTTCCCCGTCAGCTTGTCTTCCAAGACTTAGGTATAATCAGTTCCTGCACCTTTAAAATTAATTCCTTAAAGTATGCCCAGCCTTCCTGGGCTCCCATGCCCTCCAGAACAGCCTCCCAAGGAACTCTCTTAACCATGGACCAGAAGAGTCCAAAGTCAGCCCTCCGGAAGTCCAAGGTGGCAATTCTGCTGACCCCCCCACCTCCTTACTTCACCAGAAATGGAGAACTCGAGCATTACATGATCACTTTGTCCAAGACAGCCTCCAACAGTTACATCCCCCATAAGAACTTCTCTATCAACAAGCAGCAAGTCCAGGAGTGCACTTCCACTCGTTGGTTCACTCACCATCTGTGTCAGGAAGTTATCTCCCACACACCTCAGGAACCTCCGGGACTGATCCCTCTCTGCTGTATTGTATTTCCAGCACATGTCCGGGAAGTTGAAATCCCCCATAAGAACATCAAATCAATACTCCTGTCATGCAAGCCTTTTGAGTGAATTAAAACTATTCTGATTATAGAGGGAGACATCCAGTAGCTTCTATTTATTTCACATATTTCCTGCATTAGTATTAGCTATAAACATGTCCCCAGCAGTACAGGCTACTTGTGGTCATGTCTAGGTAAGATCAACAGTAAAGCAAGCTTAGAAATCTAACTTCTTGATAAATCAAGTTTTAGAGAATACATGTTACAATCACATTATACAGTACGCAAAGACAGCATAATGCATGTAAAAAAAAATATTTGTTCAAGGCAACAGAGCTGCAAGCACACTGGCAAGCTGATGCTCTGCTTGGAGATAAGCTATATTTCTTCGTGACAATGTCCAAGAATTGCTATTCAAATTCAGAGGTAGGACATATTTTATAAGAACAACTTGAAAGATAAAGTGACTAACACCTCAGGCACTAGTGTGCATTACCATAGTTTTTCCTCACTGTGAGAAAATCTGATGTTACCTTAAGAATTGTTCATCAGATTACTTTAAAACTTCTTAAAGTAACAACAGAGATTCTCACAGCAAGGAAAAACTAGGAAAGTGAGCTTGAAACAAGAAACCACATATTATCTACTTGTTTTCCAGCATTTATCATTCCCACTTCAGGAAAAAAGCCTAAGAAATGGGGAGGGAGGGGAAGAGAGATCTGACTGGAAGACTATAATCAATGCAGTTTTACAATGTGTAAGTCCCCATCACAACGTCCAATTATTTTGCATATATTTTTTAAATTGATTTGCAAGACAGAGAAGTAACTTAAATTATAGAACTCTGACTGTAGTTAAATCATCTGCTTTAGCCCTAAATAGGTTCAGTCATAGCTTTACTTAAAAGCTCAGCAGAACCAACTAAAAGTTAATTTCTCTATGAAGATCCCAAGAGGCCTAAAACAGTAGAAGTATTTGTTTAGAAGACTTGATTTTAAAACATAAATGCATATTCTTCCATAAAAGAACAACTTACTTGCTAGCTTAGCCTGTAGTCCTGAAGGTCCAGGTTTTGATGTCTCCGACTTGGAAGAACCTGGTAGAGATAGTTTTGTTTTAGGGAGACTGACTTTTGGGCTGAATCGGGCAGCCCAGTCAAACTTTGAAGAGCCACCTGTTTTACTTGTTTCTTTGTCCCTGCTACTCCTTCGGGGACTGGGGCTGGATGCAGAACGGGAACGTCTGGCCTTACTCTGTTCCTTTCCCTGTTTAACTCTGGCACCCTGAGGAGCAGTAGAAGCAGAGGCAACAGCAGAAGATGAGGAGGATGTGGAAGCTGAAGAAGAAGAATCTGTGATGGTGCTACACCCAGCTTTGGCTGAGGTCACCGATTTTGAAGCCAGCTTGGAGAGTTTTGCTGACTTCTCTTCAGCGCCAGTTGATTCAACTGCCGAACCACTCTTTATGCAAGACAGGTTCTCTGTCCTTTTCCTTTTCTGACTTCGGGAGCTACCAGCAGGTCCACCCTTTCTGGTGTGAGCCTTGCTTGTTGATGGCAATTGCGTAGACTTCGTCTGTTCTTGGTCTAAGTGTCTTCTCTTAGATTTAGTATGTGGCTTGTTAGTTTCCAAGGAAGTTTCAGTGTGTTGAAGTGCTTTTGGTTTTTTAGCAGAGCTAGGAGAACTGGTCCTCCTGTAATCTGGACTAGCACTGCGCTTAACTCCTCGAGAATTGTCTTTCTTAGGCACTTGCTCCGTTTTTTGCTTTTCTAAAGTACTGACTCTCTCTGGATCTTCTTGCTGTGGTATTAAAATCGTAGATGAACTACAGCCTCTGTAGAAGGAAGCAGGAACAGCATTAGTGTTGAAGTCCAGAAACCTCACAGTTGCAAGTTTTGCAAGATTAAGTGTCAGCACTCTTTAATAATAAAGGAAACAGTGTTGATTATTAAGTTTACTTTGAAAAAAGAAAAGACAAAACATGCTTGTATGAGAACAGTCATGTGGCAAGTCTTTGCAGCATGAAAACTAAAATAAATTGCAAAGTAAAAGCACAATACATTATTTTTTACCGAGTAAGATATGATGTAACCTGATTTTACATATCTGATTCTACTATCTGATTTTTTTTATAGATATATGAATGTTTGAGAAGACAAGTTCCACAAGAACATAAGGAGTGTTCAGTAATGCATAACTAGTCAAAACCGGATTCTAGTTCCAGGAAGGCTCTTAATGAAAGGATAGTTTCTCATTAATCTTGAAAACAAGGTAATAAATAATAAAAAAAAATAATAAAACAGGTAAAACTGGGGTAATAAACCAGAAAACTGTTCCAATGTATATACAGATGATGCCTATGAACACAAGCAGACAAAGCATGACTGAGGTGATTACCCTGAACACAGGCATACTTGAGATTATTACATGTTTCAATTAATAATGGACATTGCTCAGAACTCTTTGGCCAGTCTTCCCCCAACATAAATCAGAAAAAAGGTAATAAAGACCTTGCAAGTATTCCAAGACTAGTTATGCAAAAATAATTTCCCTCCCATCACTGATGAAATGCTTAGTTGTTGAATCAGGGCAGCACTGCAGGGAGATGGGAAACAACAACAACAACAACAAAACCACAACCCATACAGAACAAAACAAATACAAAAACAAAAAAAAACAACCCCACAAACAATGCAACAATGTGAAACACTGAGATACATCCACTGAATGCAACACCTGGATTAGTTAGTATCTATTAGTCATACATTTTAAGAACTCTGTATAAGTAGATATATTATAGACAGTTGTGAAGTGTAGATAACACTGGTTAACATGTGAATATGAAGCACAATTACCTTTTAGTAAAGTATCCCTTGGACTGCTCAGAAGTATTATTAGACTGCACTTTGGGTGTCTTTGAAATGGATTTTCTACTCTCAGGAGGGATATGTGTCTTATGTTTTGCCTGCCCTAAATGTGACCTGTCAGCAGAAAGTCAAAAGAGAAAGCTATCAGAATTCCAAGATACAGATACAAACCTGTAGGTGGAATTATTTACTTTTTGAACCATTTACAGATATTAGTTTACACCTTGAAACTTCTCCATATCAAGGTCTAACATTAAAATAGTATTTCACAAGAGTCACTTGGTGCAGTTGCAAACCACTACCACCATAATTGTGTGCTTTACAAAACAAGTTATTTAGTCATTTTAAGTAAGATGACATCTCACACTTGAGTTGTGCAAATAAATTCAAATTCTTCTGGTGTGCAAAATTACCAGATTACTCACTTAAGCATTAAGTTCACACAGTAAAGCACAAGACTAGAGAATCAATCAAAGACTTCTCACAAATAAGAGACATACTCAACAATTTCAAGGTTCCACGCATTAAGACTATCTAGTTACAAGTGTTTACAAGCTTGTCTCTTTGCTCTTCAGTTTAAAAACACCAAATGCTTGGAATGGGAATGCAACCAGTTCTAAACTCAACCCTGTTAGTTAAATTCCAGCTGCAGATTCATCAATTGAAAGTAATGAAAGCTGTTTTCTAAGAGGAATGAAGAAATGCATGCTACCAATGAAGGCTGTCAGATGAGACAGGAAACATGCGATGTCAGAGAAAGGAATTAATTTAACATAGATAAGCTAAAAGAGATCTTTCAAGCAGCTTCCAGGTGCATGCAAAAAATGGTTTATTGTATGAGCTCTGACTGGAGGATAAAGATCATACTATGCTATAGATAAATCTAAGACTGAAGTTACAACTTCACATATTCTATATCTATTTTCAAAACCAAACAGAATTACCATCTGCAAGACTTGGAACAAACAGCTCATCACCAGGTAAAACCCATAGTATAAATAATTATTAAGGCAAGAGACATCTCAACCGTACTTTCCTGGATAAAACTCGCTTTTGAAGCTGTCACCAGGAAAAACTTTACTGCTTATATGCTACCTATACAGAAACACCAAGCACCACCAACCTTTACGAAACCTCAAACCAGGCTAGCATTAATGCTAGAAAAGAAGCACTCCAAAGTTTTAAAGTTAAGGAACTGTTGATTATATGCTTAAATGCTGTTAACCTAGACTATCCAGTCCTTTGAGTTGAGCTATGTAAACATCTTTAAGTCATAGGGGAGAAGGGCAGAAATGTAGACTTCACATTTAAGTATCCTTCTCCAACTCATGACATGAAACAGAAAGTTTAGGCCAAAAGAGTAAGAGGAAACGTAAAGGAGTTCCACAAGCTTTCAAATAGCTTATTCCAACCAAATGTCAAAAACCTAGTAGAAAATGCAGAGCTAAGATTGCTATTGACCAGAAAGTTTCACCATCCTTCTAAGGATTTCAACACCAAATTAAATAAAAAACTTAGTATAAAAAAAGTACCAAGTCTAGTTACCTAAGTGATAACTAATTGATAATTTGCTTACAGAATCAAAACTTCGGTAACATGACCATTTTTCTTGATAACTTTCCTTCCTCTGCTCTCCTCTGAAGTATTCTCATTTAGTCAGTTATTCAGATAAATGCACCTAGACAGTATATATTCAACATTTTCTGTGGCTCATCTTTCTAAAAGCGTTAGTCTAAAAAGACTAATCACTCACCACTATGGAGAACAGAGCAGCTCAGTCTAGAGGAAAACAGGTTTGTATTATTGCTTCCAGGTTAAGCCAACTCTGCCAGTATTAGATGTCGCAGAAAGAAGATTCTACATTTAAGTTTTATATACTTGACTAGAGAGGAATTTCCAAAGTCTTCACTAAAGTGAAGAGTAGCCACACAACCCATTAAAACTGATGGAGCTTTAACAAAAGATCTTTAGGCTGCAAAAGGGTCAAAGACTATAGAAGCACATGCATCAGCATTTCAGCTTGGAAGCTATGTCATTCTCCAGCCCCTCTCCTTTTTAATACCTTCCTCAATTGAAGTCTATTGTAGTGTTCCCTCCAGTCAGAACATGAAACAGAGGCAAAGTTAAGGCTATTACAAAGCCATTTGGCTATACTACCAACAATGACTTACATTAAACTAGTGGATTTCACAGAATCACAGAATGTTAGGG
>NW_009727544.1:0-1860 GCF_000703405.1 Apaloderma vittatum | reverse complement strand
CGGCCGGGCTGCAGCACGACAGACGGGGCAGGGGGGGCGCACGGGTGGGACTCCGGGCTCGCGGGGTCGTTCTTTTCCCTCCCGGCAGTGTGGGTGGGACAACACGTCGCCCTTTCCCCTCAGGACGGCGAAGTGATCGGCGTGAACACCATGAAGGTGACGTCAGGCATCTCTTTTGCCATCCCCTCGGACCGGCTGCGGAAATTCCTGCAAAAGGAAGAGCAGCGCAAAAGTGAGTTGGGTGCCTCTGGTGCACGTGTTGGGGAAGGAGACCAGGGTGGGAGGAGGAGGAGGGTGAAAGAGGGAAGCTCTGGCACAACTGGGCTCTGGGCCCTTCTTCCAAAGGATGGACAAGCAGAGTGGGGGAAAGGGTCTGTCTTAGGGGGCAAGAAGATTCTCCCACCTGCCAGGGAGCTCCCCTCTGCCGTGGGGAGGCTGTGCCGCTGCTTCCCTGCCCGCAGGGACCACACGAGCTGCCGGGGGGCTGCTGGCCTGCCCCTGCTGCAGGCACAGACTTCTCGAGTGTTCCACATAGCTTGAACTTATGTCCCTAGGAGTAGGTAATGATATTTTTTTTAACTGTTGCTACTTTTTATTAGGTCTCAACAAATGGGGAAATTAGTGGACTGTTGGTATTCCACAAGGAAAAGGGTGATATGGAAGCTGGGGGTACTTGGCCTTGTGTGTGCCAAGGGATTCAGCTCAGTCGTGAAGGACAGGCAGTTAATTTACTCACATGGGACATTGCTGCATTTTGTTCATCTGTGTTTGTGATTATTCACTGCACACTCTTGCTATTTGGTTCTCTTGTTCACACCATGAAGTGATATTCTCAGTCAAAAAAGTGTCTCAAACCAGGAAAGCAGAGTGTGTGGTACTGCGAGAGCTCTTGTGATAAATGGAGCTGAAATAAGCTGCGGCTGGGGAGCCGGGGTGCCTCCCTCCCCGCGATCCCTGCCTGGAGACGCCTGCGCTCTGTGCCCCCGCTGGCTCAGCCCAGCCCTGCTCAGAGTTCCCGTCTGTTCTCAGCCCTGTTCTGTGTCCTTTCCTCTGCCAGGCTCGTGGTTCGGCAACGCAGAGACCAAGCGCCGTTACATCGGGGTGATGATGCTGACCCTTACACCAAGGTGGGCGTTCGGAGGTCGGGGGCCGACAGACCAGTCTTGTTGGGGGGTGGCGACTGTGTGAGGGGAAGAGGCTGAGAGGAGACCTTATTGCCCTCTACAAGTACCTAAAAGGAGGCTGTAGTGAGGCTGGTGCTGGTCTCTTCTCTCTAATTCCTAATGACAGGACAAGGGGAAATGGCCTCAAGTTGCGTCAGGGTAAGTTTAGGTTGGATATTGGGAGGAAGTTCTTTCCTGAACGAGTGGTGAGGCACTGGAACAGGCTGCCCAGGGAGGTGGTGGAGTCACCAACCCTGGAGGTGTTTAAAAGAAAAGTAGATCTGGCGCTTGAGGCTGTGGTGTAGTGGTTGGGTGTGCTGGGATGAAGGCTGGACGGGATGATCTTCAGAGGTGCCTTCCAACCCCTGACATTCTGTGATTCTGTGGTTCTGTGAACTAACCGAGCGCCGTTATGGGCAGGATTGGCTTCACGACTTGAGCCTTCACGCTCGGGTCTCTCTGTGCTCGTGTTGGGTTCAGGCTCTGGGTGGTTTCTTGTTGCGGAATCTATAAGCAGATAGAAAGTTCCCGAACCTGCCCCCGGAGTGCTGGGTCACGTAATTGTGTTTGGGAGGAGTTTGATAAAGAGCCCTTGCAAGGCAGCTCAGGTGAAAAGCCACCAGAAACCTTGTGCAGTTAATGGATGCGCAGCGTGTCGGCTGCGAGTTGGGGCAGTTGGGCGAGTCATGGCAGGGGG
>NW_009727543.1:0-2988 GCF_000703405.1 Apaloderma vittatum | reverse complement strand
CCCCAAGAGAAAATCTTGGGGGGGATGATGCCACTGGGATGGTGGTCCTCAGGAGAACATCTTGGGGGGATGATGCTGAAGGGATACCCGACCCCAAGAGAATATTTTGGGGGAGCAATAGGTATCCTGGGAGAGAATATGGTGGGGGAGCATCAACATGTGCTTGTCGGACCCCATTTTTAATCCCTTGCCATCACTGTCTGCTGGAGACAGACACCAGGACAGACGGGTCATGACCATGACGTGGGATGGATGCCCCGACGCCCCCAAATCCCCAAACAGCAATGATCGTTTCCCCAAGAGGACGACCGACCTCGTGACGCCAGCCCTCTCCATCGAGTTAGGGAGAGTGGGGGTGAAAAATAAATAAAAAATAGAGCTTATTTCTTCACCATCGGTCAGGGACGTAAATCTCTGCTCCCAGCCAGCCGTCCTGGTGCCAAGTTATATCCGGTCCTCGATGCTTTTGCCTATAATTAAAGCAACTCCCTTGCAGGGCTCGGTCCCCCTCTGCTCCCCCCAGCCAAGGCTGGTGCCATCTGAAATAAAACATCCCAGCTCCACTATATAATAAATCAAAAGGAGAAATAAAAAAAAAAAAAAATCCTGGTTTCAGTTATGTTATGGCTGCAGCACAAAGAAATTCAAAGGCAGGAGAGAGATGTGAAGATACAGCCGCGGCGTTGCCCTTAAAAGGGAAAATTCGCACCCTCTCCGCTGAGGACGGTGGGTTCAAACAAGGTCAGCAGCAGCATCCTGGGGGTCCAGCCCCGTGGGGTGCCCCACGTCCCCAAGGTGATGCTCAGCCAAACTGGGCTCCCAGTTGCCAGAACCCAGTGCTGGTATTGATCAAAATCCACCCGAAATTCTCCCAAAGGGATCAGGGTTAGGGGGTGTATCGGGGTGCAGGGTTGGCATCCCTGACACCAGGGCCATCACGGGACGGTCACCGTCCCCAGGAGCTGCCCGAATAAGAAATATCTCTTTATAAATTATTAATATAAACCATGTATTATACAAACTCGCCATATTAATTATTTAGTAAGAGATATTTCTTTACAAAGAAACACCTTGGGGACCTGCCAACATCCCTAAGGTGCCACCAGCCACCGCCCTGGGAAGTTGCTCGTCACGCCGCTTAATTCTAACGCTTGATGCTTCAGTAGTACTTTTCATCCTACAATCAGAGAAGACTGGTGCCTCGCTTTAAACTGGTACATCAGGCAAAAAAGGCTGCAAAATTCACCCAAAAATTATTTCCAAGGATGTTTTACGCAGGAATCACGAGCTCCCCAGTTCTCAGCCACCAGCAGCCGTTGTCCTGCAATGGTGACAATGGCCAGAAAGGGAGCTGGATGGGGGGCAGAGCCCCCTCAGGAGAATATCTTGGGGGAATGATGTCACAGGGATGCTGGACCCCAAGCGAATATTTTGGGGAAAAGATGCTATGAGGGTGCCTGACCCCAGGAGAATATCCTGGGGAGATGATGCTGCAGGGGAGCTGGATCCCAAGGGAATATTTTGGGGAGACCATGCTGCAGGGATGCCGGACCCCAGGAGAATATCTTGGGGAGATGATATCCTGGACCCTAGGAAGATATCTTGGGGAGATGATGCTGCAGGGATGCTGGACCCCAGGAGAACATCTTGGGGAGATGATGCTGCAGGGGAGCTGGATCCCAACAAAATATCGTGGGAGAATGATGCCGCAGGAATCTAGGGGAGAATGATGCCGCAGGAATCTGGATTTTGGGAGCGTGCAAAGGCAAAACCCCCTGTTCCACACAGCTCTGCCCTGGCCAGCAAGGGTTACGCTGCTGGGCTCAGCCCCGGGGACTTCACGCTTGGCTGCTGGCGGCTGTTGGAAGAGAACAGACCAGGCCGTCATCGAAAAAGGGCGAGAGAGCCCTGCCAGGCCCGTTCCCGCAAACTCTCGGCTCATCCCCCGCGGGAACGGGTATTTCTGGGCTCAGCCTGGAGCTATTAAAAGCCCCGTGGGTGCCGGCGCTGCCGTACTGCAGGAGGAGGTGACGCAAACACGCGGAGCGATGGGGAACCCAAGTCCATCCTCAAAAAACAGCCCAGCAACGCCAAAAAACCCACCCCAGGAAAGACCCCAAAGGACGGGGCCACGCTCTGGGGAGAGTGAACCGCCTTAGTATGCTCCCCTAAGCAGCATTAATTCTTCCACAAACAGGATAAAACTTTACCGACCGATAAAACTCTCAGTGCACGCACAAGAATAATTTTTTCCCCCTTTTTCCCACGCTGCTGGCACAGCAAAGCCCATGGTCCTGGGTGGAGGGTGGTGATTTTTGGGGGGGAAAAAATGTCGAGTTGCTTAATAAAGGGTATGACACGGGGAATCCCAAGCAAAAGGATCTTCTAAGCCCTTCCTGCCAAGGAAAAGCAATTTTTAGTTCAGCATCTGAGGGCCAGCCAAGAGCACACCCATTTACTGGGACCTTATATAGCATTGCCGGAGATGCTATATATTATAGCATATTTTATATATATAACTAACTTTCACTAAAATTTCATGCTATTTAACCCAAAAACTGCTTCTCTCACCCAAAAATCACCTTTTTATCGGGGAGGTCACTCCTACAAACAAGAGTTTGCTCCCCTGGGACCACCAGAAAGGACTGCGCAGGCTCTCGTCCGCCTGGCAGCGCATCCACGGACGGGAATTCATCCCCAACAAGACAAGCAAGGGACCCTCAAAGCCACCACAGCTTTGGAGGGTGTCGCGTACCCCATGACACGGTGTTTTTAGGATGGATGGGCACTTACCACCTGCGGCTTGGTCCTGGGGCCATGTTCGTCAGGCGGCCGTGGGCACCGGGGTAGCCGGGGTGATGGAGCAGCAGGCGGAGAGCGGGGTCCATCCCCAGGACCGGGGGACGCGTCACCTGAGTTGAGGGCCAGCATGTACCGCTTGGTGACATCCTCCAGCGAAGGAGGTTGGAGGGTCGGGAAGGATTTGCC
>NW_009727542.1:0-3785 GCF_000703405.1 Apaloderma vittatum | reverse complement strand
TGGTTGCGGGCAGCGGGCGGCTGGGCCTGTGTAGGGGGGAGCCAGCAAGCCCTAAGCGGGGCCCGCCGGAGGCGTCCGCAGCCGCCTTCGTTCTCCTCGCTGCACCAGGTGCCGGCAGCGGGACGGATGCCCACGGCGTAAGGGTCGAGAGTGCCGTTCGGATTGGGCGCTGCCCGTCTTCTCGCCTCTCTGCAGAGTTCTTTGCAGGGTTCCCAGCAGGATTCCGCTCCGGGGGATAGTGGGCACCAGGATAGGGCAGGCAGAGCCCGAGTTTGGTAGAAGGTGGGTTTCACGAGAGAGAAAGGGAGCCTTGTTGGTGGAGGAAAAAAACTCTAGGTGCTGCATAAACTTCATGCCCCTGGGACTTATTCCACACCCTGACAATGAATGTTTTTAAGTGTTCCAGTTTGTCTTTTGTAGGTGGCTTACTGTTCTTGAATGTGGGAACAGCGGGGTGTTGTGTCACAAGCAGGTGTTGCATCTGATGTTGTTTACAAACTGGACAGAGTTCTTCTAGTGTTGCTTATAGTGCATCTCTGATCTATCAATTTTAACTGAAACCCCCTTATAGCCTTTCATCTTCTGTCGCCTGAACTGGACGTAGTTTCATGTGGTTTTTATGCTTGGTGGAACTGGTAACAGGGAATTAGCACCTGCAGTCAGTGTCTTTGTTATCTAGGTGTTGATTCTCTAGAAAAGAAAACAGAAGGGTTCTTTTTCAGGTCTGGAGAAGAATGTGATTCACCAGAAGGGTGTGCAACAAACAGAATGTCTGTCTGTAATACATATGTTTATGTATATATGTATTTACAAACACACACTTAAAAGTGTAAGGAATAAGTAATACAGAAGAACATTAGATTGGAAAAATTGGAAACTGAGGCAATTTTGGTCAACTGCTTTCTTCTGTTTTGGTAGAAGTTGAAGCTGTAATGAGAGCCCATGCCTTAGCTACTCCAGAGATGATCAGAGTGTTCAAGTACAGGGCAGGTTGACCTAAAGTGGAGAGTTTGGAAGTTGGTGGCAGCCCTGTTCTCCAGTCCTTACCTCCTTATCGTGTCTTGTAACTTTCAAGCATAATTGGATCGTGAAAGTGGAGCAGCGGGGGAATTCAAGAGTATAAAGAGGAAAGTGTTGTGTGATTGCAGCAGAAGTGTTTTGTACAGTTCTTTAAATTCTTTTACAAAACAATTGATCTTGATCTTACAAGAATTAATGATAGTGTTCTTAGCGAGAAACTGAAACTAAGAAAATATGCGTGAAATCATTATTTTTGACCAGCATTTTCATTTTCTGCAGTGTTACAAAACCTTTTATTGCTTGTCTATGCAATGGAGTAGTAAGACCACAATAAAAAAGTGTGATAAACTTTATTTGGATGGAAGATACCTTGCTTTTACCTTACTGGCAATTTAAATTGCAAGAAAAACTTAAGTAAAGGAGACAGTGCATCCTGCTTAGAAAAGCAGGTGCAATTGTTGACAATCTCATGGTTCTCATTTCTGAGACCCTTAGTCATTTGCTGAAGTAATGTAACTATGTTAATAAAACCCTTATTAAAAATGAATTTATTGTTGATGATGTTCATATGCAAATATGAATTTGCTTTATTTAATGAAAAATCCATAAGCATGCTCCTATAACCAATAATTTTAATTGGTTAAATGTCTCTGATGTCTTCATCCTAGAAGTAGTGTAGTATGTTATTTATAAGTTTTTGCTTCACTTTACTTTTTGCTTTGCTAGTTGAAGAAATGATATATAAATCTCCAGGATTTAAAAATTAGGTGGTTTTATTTACGTTGAGCAGAACTTAAAATTACTGAGGTTGTAATCTAATATGCATTTAAGGTGGCTTTGCCATGGGAGGAAGGTACTTAGTCTATTCTGTCTCCTCTGTTTTTACTCTGGTGCAGTGTTTGTCTGGATTTGCAGAATTTGTCCAGTGGGGAATAAAATGAAAATCCAGAAGGGCAGGAATGATGAGAGCAGGATTTTGACCTTAAATTCATGTCAGAATATGGATAAGGCATGTTTTTTTCCAAGTAGACAATCTTTGAGTTGTTGTAATTGCAGGTGACAGTAACGTCCTGGTACACTTCACAGTCACCTGGTGTGTTCTGAAGTCCTGGGTGCTTTAGTGAAAAAGTAACTGATAATGCAGAATTCATACTGTACTGAAGATTAGCAAGCTCTTATAAGGAATGGCCTTTTCTCTGACACCTGCAAGAGAAAATCAGAAACTACTGAAATACAAAAGTATATATGCATTTCTGTAATGGAACATTAAATGTAAGTAATGTGTATACAAAGATGCCACATTTGCCACAATTCCACGTGAACATCTTGAATTCTGAATTCTGAATCTTCATATACAGGTAGAAAGTTTTCATCCTTTCACTTAGCATTTTATGTTTACGTTCCCCCTCCCTTTTTTTTTTTTTTTTTACTGTAGGAGCAGTTATCAGGGAATTCTGTAGCGTGATCCTGCAGAGCTGTGTTGAAAGAGTTGATACTGCTTGCAGGAAAAGAATCACAGAATGGCCTAGGTTGGAAGGGACCTTAGAGATCATCTTATCCAACCTCCCTGCCATGGGCAGGGATGCCTCTCAACTGAACCAGGTTACTCAATATAAAAAACTGGCAGGGAGGAGGTGGTAACACAAATTGTGCATTAATTTGGATTTTTTAAAAATGAAGTATTTGTCTTTATACAATGTCTTCTGCATGGTTTTGCAACATGGGTCATACCTCTAGATTTACTTATTAAGAGATTTTAAGGCTATTGAGAAAATAATTTTGCTGGTTATAGGATTTAGTAATTTTAAACAGCATTACCAGGGTACGTAGGTTTGTGTGTGAGGTACATAGCTCCAGGATCACTAATGTGGTACAACTGAGATACAGATTCTCTTAACCAAGACTGCACTACAAGATTAATTTCTACTTGTAACCAGTGGAGCAGAGAAATGACACTTATTCTTCTAGTCCATGATGGAAATTTTTTGTTTACTCAGAAATAAGCTGTTAAGCATGGAGGCAGAGTTTGGACAAGACTCTATGGGAAGGCAGCACCTCTGCTGTATGATCTTTCATATTCAAAAGAGTTATTGGAAATTAAAGATTTTTTTTGATAAGATAAGAAGTTATACTTTCTTAATTACTTGGAGAGGAATTCTGTATTGGTTGGAGAAGAATCCAACTTAATTCAGTGATACCCTTGAATGAATTGTTTTTCTGGACAAAATCTTGTATTTTACATGTTTTGTTTCCAAAGGTAAATTAATAGATTATCCAGGGTAATATGATCTATATGATCTAGATAATTCAGATTCTCAGCTTTGGTGTCCTTATTCCCCTTACCATGTGAGCTGCTTAGCTTATTAATTATTTTCTTTAATTAAAATGTTTTATAGGTTAGGAGATTGAAATACAATGTAAATGTAAGCGGTGATTTTATAATTTTTCTTAATCTGGTATGTGGTTGAACATGTATAAAATGGTGCAAGGCAGTGAACTGAAGTCATGTGTGATTATACTCAATACTGACAGCCTCTGTTTAATTTTTAATGATTGATTGTCTCCTCCTCTCAAACTACTGAGTGAATCACATAGTCACCTGTAGTTATCACCTATTTGAAATCAAATGTAGGTACTTTTCTTATTTAAGCTATGTTAGGTAATTTATCTGTCATGATCACTACACCCACAGAGTTGATTTCTTGCGCATGTCCTCAGTGTTATCGGCTTTCTTACGATGGACATCTACACAGTGGTCCTCACGG
>NW_009727541.1:0-5882 GCF_000703405.1 Apaloderma vittatum | reverse complement strand
AGTGGCCAGCCCAGCCCTAACCCGCAACACAAATATATTTTACAAAATCATTACCTGGCAAAGTTTGTAAAAGGTCCCAGTATTTTTCGTTTACTGTCCACGTCTGTCTCTTGACAACACTCCTGCTGGCTCTGATCATTGGTTTCTTTAATGGAATTCAGGGTAACATCTGAGAAGTGAGCTTCATCAGTCTCAAGATTCACAATTGCACTTGAACTGCTTGTGACCACAAAGTCCAAAATGTCTTCATTGCTAACTGATAAAGTTGTTGACAGTTCTGTGCTAAGACTGGAAACACTACAGACAGAGATATCATCACTTCGATTCAGAGTTCTTGAAGTTGGACTATAAAGTTTGACAGTGTCATATCCACTCCTGGGGAAAGTGGACGATTTTCGCACAGCATGGTCACGTTCCGAAGTCGGACAATGTGGAGGCACGTAGGACGGCAGCACACACGCACTTTGGAAAGCCCTGTCAGGCACAATTTCAGGTTCTGACTGCTTTCTCTTCACATTTAGCACACTGCAGTGAACAGGCTCTGGATTTCCTATTTCTAGAGTTGGAATACCAGAATCCACTGATTTAAGGCTATGGCAATCTTCTAAAGCACTGGACAGCTGGCCAGGCTCACTCTCAGGCAATGAGGCAGATCGCGGGGTCCCAGAGTTCAAGTTTTGATGGCCCTGGATATTGCCGCCCACTCTTGCATCCAGAATTCCCATGAAATTCAAACCATTTAAGGAGCTGGATATATCCACAGCAGTTGTCTTGGCCCAACTGGTAACTGTTTAAAAAAAGAAAGAAAAGACAAGATTATGAGTTTGCAGGAAGGTTGTCATTTGTTCTTGCTGTTTGTTGCTTTTATTCCTGTAATAATCCAGGCTTCTATTTAAAAGTTATTTTTCTTCTCTTGCACATGATTACTATCCCTTCCTCCTGCTTGAACTAGGACAATGGCAACTTAGAATTAGGCATCTAGAAAATGTCAAGCACAAAAAGCTTCTCAGAAGCAGTTTCGTCTGTCAGTGTTTGCTTCTTAAACATCTCCCAAGAGTTAAATTACATACTATAAAAACCGCAGTACTCTAATGTTCCATGTCAATATTAAGACAAATATTTGGAATTTATGTTTATGTAGTCATAAATGCATATTTGCTTATGCTGGAAGGCAACAAAACTTGTTTCAATACACTAAAGACCAAAATTTTGGAGTGTTCATTTAAACCGAATTTCTTAACATTCTTTTGGAAATCATGAACCTAATAAGAAATTTGTCACGGAAACAGAATGCATAATACATCATTTTTGCATTAAGCAAGAGATGCAAAATATGAATAGCTATAAAGCTATCCATGTAGTCAATGCTTTGACAATGCACATGATGCATTTCATTGGTGCTTGTGCAGTAAAACTGACACTTCCAAATATATTGTGTTTACTGCATTCAGGGATAGCTATCCTTCATATTTGCAATATACATTCAAACTGCCTCCCCAGGGCCTGCCAGCAGGTTTGTTAATCCAGTCAATGCCCCATTTGCAGTCTAAATCTGAGCAACCCTGAAAGAGAGGGAAGTCAGGTACAAACTGCAGCTCAGAGGCACTGTCCTTCTCAGCAATTTTAGCTTTTCATAAAACCTGGGATATCATCAGGACTGCTGCCCTGGCTTCCAGAACTGGTATTGACCCCTTAAAACACTGCATGATTTTTGTTGTGATATCACATACATCTTCTCTTTCTATACGAATGCTGAAATTATCTACAGCTCTGCTGAAGTCTGCAAAGCAATTACTTAGCGGCAGTTGGCAGAACAAATAACCACATATTGCTTCAGTTTTTTCACTCTGAAACACTCTGGGCTAAGTGTGAAGCAGTGAAGAACACTTCTCTCATCTTGCAAACAGCTTGCCCTCAAGAAAAAATTTTCACCAATTCCTGAAGCCTGTTCTCTGTCAAGGATAGCACCTAATTAAAGGTGCCAGTTGCCCTCTAGGAGGTCCTCCCGCATTCTACTTTTTAAAAAACAAACCACACCTCAGTGCCCCCTCAAATATCAAAATCAAGCAAAACCCAAATGACTCATTTGGGAAATGTGATTCCAGCCAGCAGCTCCAAACCACCAGCTCATGGCACCTAAGCCAAACACCAGGGTTTGATGGACATACTGTCCACTCCTAGCTCCGGGCCCATCAATACGCTTTGGCATTGTGATACCAACAGGCAGTGAGTGACACTAAACACGTTTCAAACATATTCCACTGGTCCAAACCATAATAATTTTTTTCCACAAGTTTTCAGTCACATGAAATGTTCATGAATCCAAATGTACTTTGTGTACTATACCAACTCTTCAGCTTACAACACACACGCTATTCATTTGCTGATCTGACACTTCAATCCACATCTAGGGAAAGCCAAGTAGAAACAACCCTGGATATTTCATATTTTAGAGCTTTTGAGAACTTTCTAACAGCCAATTACATACTACCCATCCAAATCAATCAATGCATCAATTGCATAATCCTTTGGATAAGCAAGATTTCAAAGGTATGGTTTTTGATCAAAAAGCCTGTGAAGCTGTATACTTTTCTTACAGAGTTGCTATAGCAACTTCTCTTTTTTCACATTACCATGCTTTGAAAAGTTTACATTCCCTGCAGTTTAAAGAAGTGACGTCTTAAGGCAGCTACCATACCAAGTGCTTATGTTACAAACCTCCCTGCTCACTAAATTAAAATTGCAAGAGCCAGCAAAAAAAAAAAAACAAACAACCAAAAAACCAACAAACAAAACCTCTAAACAATGATCCTTCAATACAGGCAACAAATTATTCTACCTCATGAAGTCAAAAGTGATAGTCAAAGTGTACAAATGTGACATAACACAGAGCATGAGATGTAATTTCTGTTGCATATACTTAGATCTCATGCTTTCAGACCTTCTTGCTTGGATCGACTTATTTTGCTAAAATATGTATGGTTGTTTTCTCTCCCCCATGCTCACCCACCCCTTCATACACAATACATTGCTATTTAAATAACAGCCCACCTAGCCCCGATGTTACCCTGAAGCACATATACACACGCTACAGAACTGCGTAAGCCAGCGTGCAGGTGTTGGCTTTATCACAATTCCTACTTATTAATGCATCTCGAAAAGGCAGTCCACAAAGCAAAGCACAGAAACGTAATCAGCCAGGAACAGCTTTGATGATGTTTGGGTAAATAGCACAAGCGCGTTCCCCTAATGAATTCTTCCAGTGACTGCCTTTACTTCTGCTCCCCAAGAAGCAGCCAGTCCCTTCGTTTAATTGCACAGCTCTTTCCGACGAAGCTTACAAAGCATTCAAGTGGCATTGGAAAAGCCAGTAAATAGAGCAGCCCAAAAGGCCAAACAATTACATAAGCAAGAGAGTTCAGAGAAGTGAAAGTAAGTTTCTGCTCAGGTTACTGAAGCTATTTGAACTTGGCTTAGTATTTTTTCAAGCAAGGAATTTTATAGGAAGAGCTCCTTTAAATGGGTAACCGGGAGATGCGGAAGGATGTAACAGCTATCGCTTGCTGGAGCAAATTATGCAATAACAAGCTACAAAGGTTTTACACAGTTCAGCAAAACTGCAGGAAGCTTTGAAGTATACCCATCAAGGGCTTTAAGTGAGAACTTGAGAGGTAATCAGCTGTCAAAAACATACGCGAGAACTCCTTGATTCAGTTTGCATTAGGTTGTTGTAGAATTGTTTTTAAGGATGTAGTGGAGTAATATTTATATTCCTCGTTTCCTCAGTGGTAAGTGCAAAATCTGACAAGTGATGCCAAACTTTTCAAGTGTCATGTGCTCCAACTGCTTTCCATAAATCAGTTATTAACATAAGATTATTGTAACACTATCATAATAATAAACAGCACTAAAGTATTATTAGTAGAATAAACTATTGAGAAAGAATAAGCAATTTTATCTGCAGAGCATTCATAATCCCCATGGTTTACTTAAAATATATTATAAATACCAGTTTTCTTTAGATGATAAAGTCTTAACATACTCTGTCTTACAGGAACCATGATCTTATAAGTGTGAACACTCCAGAAGTGAGATAACACAGGAAAAGGAGATAGGAAACCACAGCAGAGGGTCATGAGTAGTAATGGGGGGGTAGGTACGTATTATTTACTTGTTAACTCTTCCAATAAAAGCGCTGAGGGGCACCAGATAAAGATATTTTGTAGGCAGGTTCAAAATTAACATCAGGACATAGCTATTCACACAAAGGGTTACTGAATTGCTAATGCCTCACCACTGCACACTGTAGGTGTCACAAGTTCACATGTAAGCTCAGGGAAGAAAAAGAATATAAATACTCAAAGGTTCCTAAACAAGAAGAAACTCAGTAAGTCCCTGGACTGCAAGAGTCAGAACTTCATGGAAATATCAATGTACATTAGTCCTGCTTTTAGGCCCTGTCCCAGGTAAACTCTTCTGTCTGGCAGGTGGAGGTTTGGTCGGTCCCAGCACAGCTGCTCGTATGGTCTCTTATGCTCCCCAGGTTCCGATCGTAGCCTGGGACAGTGCAAGCTCTGACAATAACCAGAGGCTTTAAAACAGATTTTGACTCAACGACACAGAGGGAACAAACCATGTTTGATTATAATTCTAAAATCTAGATTAAAATGGCTTTTTAACCCATTTTAATGTAGAATTCAAATAAAGTCAGCAGCAATGCAAAACCATTAGAGTAAAACAAAGATCAGAAAGATGCCAACTCAGGCCACGTTCTTCCAAGTTTGCTGTGACTTGCAATGTGATTTAGGCAAGGAACTTTTTTAGAAGGGTAAGACAACTATTTACAAAATGGGCTTTATATCTTCTTGCCCCACAGGAATGAGAAAAGGAATGCTTTGCATACACTACTCAGTACACAGAGTTAACATCTCAATGCCTATCACATATCTTGTCTCTTCAACACTTATCTCTGCCAGCACTTTTTTTTTTTTTAAGTTTTTAAGAGGAAGGAATTTCCTCGGTTACAAGGTTTCAACTGTGTTTTTTTTTTCTTCAAAAAGCAAAAATATTTTTTAAAAGTTAACCGTTTATACTATCCATGAGTTTGACAGTATTTTTGTTGCATGTACCAAGAGATTGCTCTTATCAAGTGCAACTGCAGGTGACCTCAATGCACCAGAGCATCAAACCCAGTTTTGTTTATAAAACATTTCTTGGTTTGGATTGTTTATGTTCACGTTCTAACAGCCACAGCATTGCTGACAGTGAAGAATTCCCGTGGCTACAACAGCCTAGCTTTCCACAAAGCATGAGATATAGCAATCAAGACTATATACGTAAGCACCGCTGAAGTTTTCACGGTGAAAAGAAACAAGTGGGGATTTTTCTTTGGGATTTTTTGTGTGTCTTTCATCTAACTCCCAGCCGGCGTCCTTCATGAAGGGTGAGCTTCACAAACCCAGCTTGGAGCGGGGTGCTCAGGGAGCGATCCCAAGCAAACCATCCACCCCTTTTCCACTTTTTTTTGCTACGTCAGGCAGGCAATATAAATGAGTCACGGCGCTCTTCTAAAGCCTCTGCTCCACCAACAGCTCTCGGGGCTTTCTTCCTCCTCCTCACACGAAATCACGACTGAAAGAATCTGAGGCCACATTAAATGAGCAGCAGCGTCGTGAAAACTTCAGCTCATGTTCGCCTGGGGGTTTTGTTTGGTCTTTGGGAATCGCCTGGGAGACCGCGACCGGCGAGAGAGGCAGCGAGACTGGAAGTTGCCGCCTCCTCACGGGCTGCGGGGCTGCCTCGGCACCGCGCAGGTGGCCTTCAGGCAAAAAACCAAACAAACCGACACAAAACCACAAACCACCAAACATAAAATAAAAAGC
>NW_009727540.1:0-9854 GCF_000703405.1 Apaloderma vittatum | reverse complement strand
GGGGTTGTTGTGACCGAAGTGCATGACCCGGTGGTTCATAGGACTGTTATTAATGCAGACTTAAAGCATGGTTATGTTTGAAAGTACAGTTTCAACCATCGGCAATTCTTGTGAAGTTTCCTACTGCTTCTAGTATGTTAGTGGTGATTGAAAAAACCTGGCTGCTAAAGTGGGAACACATCGTACAGACGTACACTTTTCGGTATGTAATGCTAGAGTCAGGAGGTGGGCACAAGCAGTGCCTCTTAAGTGAAAGAATGTTGGGTTGAACACAGAAGTATTTTTTGTAAATTGGTGCTCCTTGCTTACTGTCTCCTCTGTTGCCAGGTGGAGCAGGTGGTAAAGGAGTTTGGGGAACACCAGGTCAAGTGTATGATGTGGAAGAAGTAGATATTAAGGATCCTAATTATGATGATGACCAGGTAGGTAAATAATTTCTTTGCGGTGTTGCTTTATATTTCCTTTATTGATTTCAGTTGCTGTGATGTTTATATTAACGGTAATTTGACCTCATGAGTTGTGTGAATGTCTGCCTGGCTGTACTAAATGCTCATTTTTATGTTCAAGAATGACTAAAGACAACTGGTATAGGAGTGTTGCAGTGCAATACTCACAGATCTTACCCCACAAACCCTCTTTCTGAACCTGACTAGGTGGCATCCTTTTCCCAGGTATGTTTTTCACTGCTTATTCCCATGGAGCTGAATGTTGCAGTGCTGCTTGACACTGCGAACAAGCACCATGTTTAAAAATGCAACAGAGATGTTCTCAAGTCAGGAATTTAGTAGCGGACAGTATCCTTTATGGATTTTCTCTTTCCTGTATTCCCAGCTCTCCCAATGTCTTGTATCTGTTTGGTATAAATGCTTCAAACTAGTGCAAAGTTGACAACCTGGATATTGTGTTTACATGTATTTATTTAGAATATGTTGTGGAAGACTGTACCTTACAGCCATACTGTCAGGGTTAAAAAAAGTAAAGCTCATTGGGCAAAGGGTACTTTATAAAATTAAATCACTGAGGAAAGGAAACATCGATTGCAGACACAGATTACTAAAGTTCTTGAGATCAATACAACTGTGAGACCATAAATTCTGTATAACACAAGCAGAACCTCCAGCCAGGCTCAGTTTTTTCCTGGCAATTCAATGCTTTACATTAACAGAGAGAGCTACTTAAAATGAAGCCGATAAGTTGCATAAGGAAAGTTTAATGAAGAATGAGTATTCCATGAAACTTCTGTATGCTTAGCTTTTCTAAGGTTGTACATGGAGACTGCTGTGATAAAAGGACAGGCTTTTGGACTTCTGCTATACTTCCTGATCATGGAAAGCTTCTTTTCAATAAGCGTTAGTCAGAAAGCATCCTGGTTGAGATTTCTGTGATCTTTAGTATTGCTCCGAATGTTACTTCTGTAGTCTGTGAGGACCGAATTACAGTGGGGGGGATCTGGTTGTGCTGGAACTCTGCAGGACCAGGTTATACAGGAGGCAGTTGCTGTGTGATTCTTTTTTTCCCCTTGGGAAATGTCTTCATGCACAAGTATTCTGAAAATGCATTTTCTCTGATTTGTACTTGCTATCGCCTGTCTGATCACGCAGTCACTAAGGAGGAGGGAGAATGGAGGACTGGAGTGCCACTTGCTGGGAAAGGTGCTTGCAGTTAAATCTTGTGCCGTGGCCCAGCTAACTCTGCTGGGCTGGGACAGGAGTTTCTCTTGCTCTTCCTTCAGTACAAAGCACATAGGTACTGGATCTCTGTTCATGTGGTGTCAGCAGAGTCCTAGGAACAGAGTTAGGAATGTTTACCATCAGGTAACAGTACATTCAGCCTTTCAGTTCAATTCAAAATAGAAGCAGTATGACATTTAGGCAGCATTGTCCATGCTTTAATGGTAGAGACATAATCTGATGTTTTCTGGCAGAATACTGACTACCAACACTAAAGCATTAGGGATTTAGAAGACGATATATTTTGATGCTACTAGCACCGCATAAGATAAAAGATAAAAGGGTAAATGCTTTTGTTGTATTTTAAAATAGGAGAACTGTGTCTATGAAACAGTAGTTTTACCTCTGGATGAAAGAGCTTTTGAAAAAACATTAACGCCAATCATTCAGGAATATTTTGAACATGGAGATACTAACGAAGTTTCGGTATGTCATATGCCTTTTTACTTCCTTATTTTAGGGGGCAAACCTGTAGTATAGAAGGGAATTCAACTGCTAGCTATAAATGAGTATATAGAGATATTGGCAAGAAATGTGCAATAAGAACACCCGAGCAGTTATATTCGTTACATGAGTAGAAGCATATATGTAAATATATAAATATAAGCATGTAAGTATTTATATATTTGTGATAGATAGTAAAAATTAAGAAATCCTACTGTGTTTTGCTTTTCAAATCTTATTTAGGAGATGCTGAAGAATTTAAACCTTGGTGAAATGAAATACAGTGTGCCAGTGTTGGCTGTTTCCTTGGCATTAGAGGGGAAGGCCAGTCACAGGGAAATGACATCTAAGCTTATCTCTGACCTCTGTGGGACGGTAGTAAGCAAAACTGATGTGGAAAAATCCTTTGACAGACTGCTTAAAGAACTACCTGAATTAGTGTTGGATTCTCCCAGGGCACCACAGGTATATTTGTAAAGTTTTATGCTACTGGTCAAAAGTTCGTTCTTTTAAGTTTTGGCTAAAATCGATGAAGTAAACTGAAACCAACTCTGCATTTTGAAAAATATCTGTGGATTGTCTTGCTGTCTGTAATCCCTACTGATTTCCCAGGCTGTTTTTTTACTTTGAGATCACTCATTTAAATAAAATCTGAAAACCAAGCACATTATAATTGTCTACTTAGAACTGCTTTGAAATTCAGTGTTTAATTAAAAAATGCTTGTTTTGTTGCAGCTGGTGGGCCAGTTTATTGCTAGAGCTGTTGGAGATGGGGTTCTAAGCAGTACCTACATAGATAGCTACAAAGGCACGGTGGATTGCATCCAAGCTCGGTAACTTTCTTGTTTTTTCTATATAGCTGCAGTTTTCTATTTCAAATGCCAAAGATGATCATCAGGAATTTAGGACTTCAGGATAAATTGTGTGGTTCTCTGTAACTTCTTATAGTTTAATTTAAAACTATAAAGAAACTCATAAAGTCTGCAACAACAAAATCCAGAGTGATTTGGGTCAGAGGAGAAACACTTAAAGTGCCTGAAAAACGTATTAATACACGTGAGTTCAGTTTGTCAGGTTTGCTGTCTAGCTTATGTTTGAGCATGGGAAAAAAAAGAAAGAGTTGAAACAAGTGATTATAGAAGGTTTTGTCCTTAGAAAAAAGCTTTAATGTGATTAACGAGTAAATATAGCATCAGGGCAGCTGCCGTAAATATGTTGTGAAATACACAAGGGATTAACTGTTTTGCCTTATGAAGGTTTGAAGCTCAGGCAGTGCTTTCCCAGACTCTATAGCTGTAATGCTCTCTTCATCAAGAAGTATAATTGTTTTCCTTTGCTCTTGCTTGGCTGGTCTTTTCTGCTCGTTAAATCTTGGTGAACAGAGTTATTGTTACTGGCTAGCCCCCAGTATGAGGACTGGGATAACAGTTCCTTCTTTAGCAGGATGGTGCTTAACTGGATCTGAGATTTCTTTTTCTCACCTTACTTCCTTTTTCATCCTTTTCTCCACAAACTGGCAAGCTTCCCTCTTTTGGCAGCTACATATTTGCCTCCTGAAGTGTTGGGTTCGGCTTACATTCTCAAGATTTCATAATTCTTTAGACCCAAACAGAAAATGGTATTTCTGTAGAAAAGCTCTGCTCCAGTGTGGAAGCTACTGAAGCCTCTCTTGTTCAAGGTATACATGCCAAGCTGCATTCTTGGAGGAGCCCAGATACAATCCACCTCTGTATAAGAAATTATAAATTCTTTCTTGCAAGGATGTTTCAGGTTCTGCATTGAAGATTCAGATACGCCACCATCACAGGATTGTTACCTGTCCTTAGCATGGTGTAACAAAAGTATAGGGGTGGCAGAAAGAGAATTTGGAAGCTAGCTTGCCAGCTTCTTGATCCAAATGTCCCCATGGAGTTGCTAACCCTGACTTCCTCCCAGGGATTCAGTTGCTTTGCTCAAAGAGGAGTAGCAGTGGGGGATGTTACCAGGTGACTTTTAATGAAGTATTCTAATAACTTTTTAAAACACCAACTTTGCTTTCTAGAGCTGCACTGGACCGAGCTACTGTGCTGCTGAGCGTGACAAAGGGTGGGAAGCGAATTGACAATGTGTGGGGGTCAGGAGGTGGCCAGCAGTCTGTGAAACACCTTGTTAAAGAGGTATCTGATTTCTACAAACCTCTTCTCTCTAGAGTGTACTGTTTGCCTAAGCTTACCTTGTTTGGGATGGAGCAAAGAGGTAAATATATCCTCTAGCAAAATGATATCTTGAGTGTGGATTTCTTCCCTTTTACAATTTATTTACAAAAAGTAGTTTTTAAAAACTTACGTAGATAATTTTGTTGACTTTGTAGTATCTGTCAGTGGTGGGAACATGGTAGGACAATATTCTGGTTTTGGGGTTTTTTTTTGCTTTAAGCAAACCTTTTAAGCATTTTATTTTTAAGAGCTTACAATATAAAACAGTGAAGTAATTAGAAGAGCCAAGATGAAACTGGCTAAACTAGATAAACTATTATTTTTTTTGGCATTACTGATTAAAAGCACAGTAATAAAGAGAGGAAGAAACAGGAACATTTAGTGGTTATGTTACAATTTCTCAGTTGTGAGTATGTAACAGATGGTGGGAGAAGCAGCCTAGGGGAGAAGATCAACTTAATCATGATCATATTAATTTTTTATGGTGATACACATATTAGAAAGCAAGGGGTTTGGTGCTTGTGTGTCTGTATCAGTACTATGGCTAGGTATTTGGCTTATACTGTTTCAGGTTGCTTGACAGTGTCTCTGATTATACATAAAAATATTAGCAGCAAGTAGTGGGAACTAACTTGCTGCTGGATGGTTGCAGATTATCAAAACAGTTGTCAGTTTTTTTAATTTTATATCCTGTGTTGGGCTTTTTGTTTCTTTTAAAATTCAATAGATTGATATGTTGCTGAAAGAGTATTTGCTTTCCGGAGATGTACTGGAAGCTGAACGTTGCCTTCAGGAACTGGAAGTACCCCATTTTCACCATGAACTTGTATATGAAGTAAGGAGAAATCAGAGTGCCTTTAATAATTGTCAGTGATACCAACAGGTTTGGTTTGGTTTTGATGTGGGCATGCAAATACTATAACTGGAATCTGAAGCTCAGGTTGCAAGTTCTGATGTTATTCAAATAAGCAAATAGTTTCATGTAAAGTTAATGGTTTCTGTGCACATTTGTGCAACGAGAAAGCTGCTGCTAAGACTGGGAAGATCCAGAACTGATTTTTCTTTGTCAGGTAAATAGCTGAATTCAGATTATTATATAGATTCATAAAGAAGATAGTGTATTTTATGCTTGCAGCAAAGCCATACTTTGTATTGGTGTTTATTTCCTTTTAGTTTCATGTATCTGGATATTCTAAAAGGCGTTACCCGTTTTTGTTAAATTATAGAGCTTCCTTTTGGGGTGGGATTGTTCCATCTAGCACATTTGTAAAAGCTCGGAGATATTTCAGAACTAGACTATACAAGAGAATGATCATCTTTTCTGTATTTGGGAGGATGTTCCCAATTGTACTCTTTTATCTGCCAAATTGGGAAGTGGTTGTTTACCAAGAAAGTTGAACACCCACAATTTACAAATTTTTCAGTAAACTGACTTCTTTTCTAAAGTTCCTTCATGATAGAAAACCAGATGATGAGGGTTGTGGACTGTTGAAGATGATAGACTTGAAGTTCTTCTAAAATCACAGATACAAAAAAATCATAGCTACAAAATTAATTTTACAAATTAATTGCCATCTGAACTGCAGCAACCGTATGGACATAGTCATGTATCTCTCAAACCAGAGCCAGAAAGGCAATAGTTTTCACTCTGTGTAGTACTTTCTAGTTTTTTATACCTTTTATCTTCATCCAGTAACTTTTCATCAGTTTTTCTTTTCAAATAATAATATACTGAATTTGTGAGTGCAGGTAACAAGTGGACTTGTCTCCCCAGAAAAAGCATAATAATGAATTTGCCCCTTTTCACACCTCACCTGCTTACACATGTACTCGAGCCACTGATTTCTTTGTTAAAACATTTGCATGGTTTGTTTTAGGCTGTTGTAATGGTTTTGGAGTCAACTGGAGAAAAGACCTTTAAAATGATACTGGATTTGTTGAAGTCTCTCTGGAGGTCTTCTGTCATTACTATGGACCAAATGAAAAGAGTAAGTGTGGCATTCAGTGAATTTTGGGTAAGGTCTTCCAAAATTGGTATAGTTTTTACTGACTTCTAAGTGCTATTTGTAGTCTTTTGATGACTTAATTTTTTGAAATTCTCCACAACCGTTCTATATCGCTTACAAATAATCTGTCACTGATAGATGTACAACACTTGTCATATACTGAGAGAAATACAGATTAATTCCGAGCAGTAGTGCGCTATAGCACTGCAAGGTACACAATATTTAAATCATCAAATATTTTCAACTGCTTTTATGCAATTGAATGGTTAAAACTAATAATCTAAAGTGCCACAATACAGCTTCGTTTTTCTTAAATATAATTTTTCTTTTTATCCAGTAATTCTTCCCAATTGTAGTAGTACAGTAAGGACCCACCTTCATTACAAATGTCGGAACAGTTAACATTTTACAGTTGGAATTATCTATGGCTTTGCTTCTAGGTGTGGATACAGGACAGCTGTTCTGTCCCAGGGCAAACTAGGTACCACACAGAAACTTCGGTCAAAATTGCTGCAGCCATACTGCTGGTGGCAAATGCTGAAGCCATCTCTAGTTGCCACCAGTGTTTCCCCTGCTGCATAAACTGGTGTGGTGGTGATTTTACAGTCACATTTTGTTCCATTATGTGAAAGAAAAGTTAACTTTTCTTCCTTGTGTTACTGCCCAAGTGATAGCCGCCAGGCTAACTTACTCATTCTGTACTATTGACTTCTTCAGAAGTTAAAAATGTAGATGGTGTTTTTATGTGGATGGGTAGCTGTGTCATACCATGCTATTGGGTGGCATTTTACCTTGTTTTCCCACTGACTTTCAGCTGCTCTGCTTTAGGTTTGTTGAAACCATCCATGGCAAATTGAAAAATAAATTCAAAATATATTGAAAAAAACCAGTCCAAACTATACTGAAAAGTAAATCCTCTCTGAGTGCAAAAGAGCTATTAAAAATTCATAATAAAATTGTAGAACAGCCAGATCATTTTTTGAATTCTTACATTGCAGGGCTATGAACGAGTTTACCGTGAAATCCCAGATATTAACCTGGATGTGCCACACTCCTATTCTGTGCTTGAGCGGTTTGTAGAGGAATGCTTTCAAGCTGGAATAATCTCCAAACCACTGAGAGACCTCTGTCCTTCAAGGTACTTGTTTTATGGTAGAGAGGTGAAGGGACTGCTTTTTGTCCCCATCGTAGGTAACAGAAAGCAGGATGTTATGATCAAAGTGTTACAGGTTTGAACTAGAAACTGTGGAGGATGGCGAAACAGAGGCTTGGACTGGTAAAACGTTTTTAGAAGCTGCACTGATGTGAAACCTGTCATGTGGGGATGGTGGTAAATCCCTGAGGAAGGTGAGCCCCCGGTGAGTCCCAGGCAGCAGGCCTGTGTGCTCTGCAGAGGATGAAGGCCTGCCTCTTCTCTATTTTCCTGATTTTCTTAGTAGACATCAGTGCAGTACTGAGATGGAAGGTTCAGGTGTCACAGTGATCCCTGTAGGTGACAGTGCAAAACTGTCAGCTACAGTGGAAAAAGAAAAAGAAAAAAAAATTGGCTAAAAAAAATGTTTAAGTGTCAGGAACAGCATGAATTAAGAGTTCTAAGACAATACAATCAGTTCTAACGCTTACGTCAAAAGGAATAGGACAGTTATGTGGAATAAGCCTGATCCCTTTGTATCTCTTGTGGCTTATTACAGTGCTTTTGGTTTGTTGCTGTTTACTTATTCATAGCATAAATAATGCTTTTTGAACTGCAGCTAGCCAGTATTCAGTTCTCTCCTTACTGGTCACAATACAATTAGTAAGTTTCATTTCCTGTTGTGAATATATGTGAATTTTTAAATAGGATGTTACAATTTTTATTTGCAATTTTATGCATGGGACTACTATTTATGAGACAGATCTTTTCCAGGTTGGATTCTTGGGCTCCTTAAACCACCTTGACAGCTTGTGATAAATTCAGATTTTGAAATGTGTCTTTATTAAAAACAGCCTCTACTTGTGGAGTTTAGATTTGAGTTTGTCTGTATCTTTGTATCAAATATTTTGCAAGTTTGGGGTGTGGGAGGGTTGAAAGTCATCACTGCATCAAAAGCTTGATTATGCTTCGGTTACCATTAATATGTTGAGAGGGCATTTTTGGCTTATGTATGTCAATTTGGGGTAGAAAACAGCCATTCCTAGGCTTTCAAACTAGCATCTTTCACAAGTGTGAACACTAAAAGGTGAGCAAGCTCTTGACAATGCAAATTTTGAAAAGTTTCTTGCAAGTAAACCTAGATGCACGGTTCAGATGGATTTTAAGCAGTTTATCAGTGATTAAGAATGTCTGTTAATCTTGCTGAACTTTCACACCTTATCTTTCTCGAACCTTGTATTTGACTCCCAAGACCAAAAGAAGATTCTTCCTAGTGATCAGTAAGGAGAAAAAAAGAAAAGCAATGCCACTTTGAATTACTGAAAAGATACTTTCTACTTTCTTACA
Organism: Apaloderma vittatum; assembly: GCF_000703405.1. Classification (NCBI taxonomy): domain Eukaryota; kingdom Metazoa; phylum Chordata; class Aves; order Trogoniformes; family Trogonidae; genus Apaloderma; species Apaloderma vittatum. The sequence continues at coordinate 1,000 of NW_009727540.1, read as the reverse complement.
GGGGCAGAAAGCGTTTTGTGAGTGAAGGAGATGGAGGTCGTCTTAAGCTAGAAAGCTACTGAATGTGAACACCAACTCCTCAAGCCTTAAATGTTCAAAGGGAAAATGGATAGATATATATATACAAACACACATGCTTTTTGCTGTGTGTAGGTATATACGTATACACATATATAATATACCAAAATTTTAAGAGTTGCTTAGCACAGTTCATATTTTTTTAAAAGCATGTTTTGGGTACAATTTTTTTTTAAATAGTTTTATAAATTTCAGAAAGGAAACATCTTTCTTCGGGCATATAGCAGAATAACTGGCCACTCTGCTGTGGTGGTGCCTTCAAATAAGCTACCTTTTTAAGTGCCATGTTTATGACCTAAGCATTCCATGTCTGCATCCATATCTGACTGCTGCTCTTTCTTTCAAGGACAGTGTTGTCATCGTAAGATCACTGGCTTATACAGAGCTTTATAGAAGGGTCGCTAAGCTGCTGTGATCCCATTTCCATTGCTGCTGAAGAAATACTGTGCTTGGGGAGGAAAAATAGCTGTCTCTTTACGAGCCCAAGAAAATGGGAGTTGGGTCATAAGATTAATTCATCTGTTCCAGGGGAGAACACTGGTTGGTTTTAGCCCCTGTGTACCAAACTCATCTTTTTGTTTTGTTTTGTTTTTCTATGTAACTGGAAAAGTGAAAAGTTCAGATATATTAAAAATATTTTTTGTGAAGCTCTCTCTTCTGCCTCTTTCTTTCAAAAAACCAGACTCAACAGCTTTAACTGCGTTCTAATCTCTCGAGTGGGTGCATGAAGCTGTACATCTAACACCGCCCTTTTGTATTACAATCTGTAGAAAAAAAAACACTGAGTAATTGAAACTCAGAGCAAGTATTTACCCAACGTGTTTTGCAAACAAGTGCCGGGCGCAGGAGCGCCCAGGCTGGCGCTGGCCCTGCGCGCGACTCCGGCGGCAGCACCGGGGCTCCCCCTCCTCCTCGCTTGTGT